>NC_141030.1:24913750-25077500 GCF_052040795.2 Danio rerio
GTGTATGCCTTTTCAAATCATGTTTAATCAACTGAATTTACCATGGGTGAACTCCAATTAAGCTGTTGAAACATCTTAAGAATGATCAGTGGAAACAGAATGTACCTGAGCTCAATTTAGAGCTTCATAACAAAGGCTGAGAATACTTATGTACATGTGATTTTTCAGTTTTATATATATATATATATATATATATATATATATATATATATATATATATATATATATATATATATATATTTTTTTTTATTTTTATTTTTATTTTTTTTATTAAATTTGCAACAATTTAAAAAAATCTTTTTTTTTCACATTGTCATTATGGGGTATTGTGTGTATAATTTTGAGCTAATAAATGAATTCGATCATTTTGGAGTAATACTTTAACATTAAAAAAAATGTGGAAAAAGTGAAGCACTATGAATAATTTCCGGATGCACTGTATATCATGGTCTCCACAGAAATAAAAAGCTTTTTGCAACATTAATAATATGATGAAATATTAAAATGTCCCCTTATATGCTGATTTCTTCCCAGCTAATTATCAACTGCAAAACATTCATGAACAAACAAAGCAATTAATGAAGCAGCATTTCAAAAGCAAAACTGCAGGTGACATGCGATGAGAACGAATGCTCCCAAAACTCTGAAGCAATTATCATCCAGTGCCATTGACCTTTTCAATTCGCAGTACATCTGATATTTAATGTGAGCATGCCTCGGTTGATTTTAAAGTATATGCTTCAGCCGTATGAGAAAATCTTCCTCTTATGACTCAGCAAGTAAACAGTGTGCGAAATGACAGGTTACTGGATGCTGCTGCGCGGCCCTGTGTGCCATTAATGGTTTTTCACTCAACAGCTGCAGAGAGGAAGCAACACTTATGTGGCATTTCAGAGAGCATTATGTTATGTGCTCATTATATTCGTTCAGAGACACTAAAGCTTTTTCTTTCATTTTGTTTTTTCGCTTTTTTTCACTTTCAGGGAACATGCTGCTACAAATTTGCATCGGTTTGAATGGAAGAAACAGCAGTGGTCGTCTGGTACGTTTGGTTTATTTTTATACTACATGGCTGTTAAATGCTACATTCTGATTTGATAAGAGTTGTGGGATTATTTCAAGTAAATCCTCAGAGAAAGTAGTTCCAGTCAGACATTATTGTTTCATATCATTACGCCTAATGATTTTGGTTATATCAAAATTTCTAATAAAGCCTATATCACCAAAGGGTTCAAAATCCACCAAGCAAATACTATGACAAATTATTGAATAAAACTTAATTATTGTCCACCCTTTTTCCTTTAAATCACATTTTATCCTTAAAGTGCACCTCTTACAATTATTTTGAACATTTAAGAGAAGTCTTTTGTGTCTCCAGAATCTGTCAGTAAAGTTTCAGCTCAGAACACCCATCAGATTATTTATTAAACCTTTTAGAATGTTGGAATTTGAACACAATGTAGCTGTTTTTGTTGCCTGTGCCTTCAATGCTAGTTCTCCCCACCCACTGTTCCTAAATGCCTGTCAGAGTGTGCCTCAAGCCTGGTTTATACTTCTGCGTCAAGTGACCGGCGTAACTCACAGCGCAGACAACGCGCACAGCTGTGCATTTATACTTCTGCGCGCTGTCTCTGTTGGTCTGCATTAACACTTCCGAAACGCTAGTTGGCAGTGAGGTGTAAATGTTCCTCTCGAGTTTTGAGTGTCGAGTTTCTTCGCTTCTGTTTTGCTTTTCCTGAACACTTCCTGGTTGTACAAGTGACTCAAACTCGCTCATTTTGAGGCAGGAACCGGCGGACGTGCAACAACTTAAATTATGAGGTAAACACAAAACAAAACTTTCCATCCGGAGCTTCTTCACGGGAATCCACACTTGTAAACAATCGCTCGCGCCATTCGCGCGGCTCTCTGTCCCGCCCAGACTCGTCTGCGCTACCAAGCCGACCAATCACAGAGCTTGCGCTACGCGTTGTTGCGACGTGTAGTTACATTTTTTGAGAGGTGCACGTCAGTGACGCCGACGGCCACGGCGAAGGGCTATGCGTCAGCGCCGTAGCATACGCCGGCGTTTGACGCAGAAGTATAAATCCGCCTTTAGTCTTCACCTTGGCTGCGTCAGATAAACAGCACAGTGACAGACATTAGGGAGCAGATCTCATGTAACATTTTTGAGAAATGTAAACATTTTTTAAACTTGTAAAACTCATTCTTGATAAGATTTGATAATGATGATTGTTGATCACAGTGAGCTGAACAAAACTTTTAATCCCAGTTGCTTTGCGCTTTTCCCACACTTGCATAATACATCTACACAGTACAGACACAAAAAGCTGAAAATATGCATGCTGGATATTAAGAATTTACCATATACTTTGTATTACTTTCTTCAGATTCCAAACATTTTATGTAATTAGATTATATGATATTTTATACAGCTTAGCTTTTTTATGGATTACATGTTAACATATTATTCAGTGGCAAAAATCATTCATAATTTTTTTTGAATTTGCCATACAAATGTTATTTGAATTTTTTGGATCTCTGCTCCTTACATAGGCAACAAAAAGCAACAAAAGCTCTGACTCTGAATGTCTGGGCAAAAAGATTTTAAACTTCATTGGGCATGTAATGCCATTGCTGTTTTCATATTTAATAATGTTTGTTCAGCTAATCCAAATGTCAGCCAAACCTCTTTAAAATAAAATAGATCATATCAAAATGTGCATAGATTCTCAGAAAGGCTATTATAAGTCCACAGAACTGCAAGTGCTTATGAAGTGTGACATTTGGGACAGGGATTTTTGTCTTGGCTTCTTGCATGACATATTTCTTATTTGGTCCAAGTGTTTAAGTGGATGTGAACACTTTGAATGTGCAAAGAACTTTTGATGGCATTTTTTCTCGTCCTGAATGAGATAATTGATTGGAAAGTTTTAAAAGTACAGTGCATAATTTGTGCTGCCAGAGGACATGTATGTACAACAAACAAAAACGTAGTTTGATAATTCTGTAACCGAGTTTGAAATTATGGGAGTCGTCGTCTTCATTACACTACTCTTGTTTTTGGTATTTTCCTGATTGCTACTGAACCTAACAAAAACATGATGGTCAAAGGATATAGCTTAATGATGCAAGACATGGTTTGTGTCACTATTAAAATTGCTTGCTTACATATGATATTATGTATAGTAAGTACATAAGTCATAAAAGTCTATAACATTTGTTCTAGTGGTTTTTGGATAATTAAATGGAATAAATTGGACATGTCTTGGACAGGTTATCACATACAATGGGAATGTATGGTGTGTTAAAGGTGTAGTTCATTCAAAAAGGAACCGCTAATTTGCTATCAATGCCATTAATTATTTACTCTTCTTGAGGTTGTCCAAGATGCAAGTGATTTATTTCTTGTCTGCAGAAGATTTTTTGCTAAAACGGTGGTCCTTGGCGACTTAACAAAAATACAGGTTAACGGCTACCAGCACTTTGAGACACAACAGACAAAATCAATACCTGTAAGTACAGATGAAACATTGGGGTATCATGAAAAAAAATGACAGAGGTCTTAAAGTCTCAACTCAAAGGTTCAAATATAAATTTTCATCATGTCAAAGGTCTGGAAAAAAATTGGTTAAATAAACTTGATTTGAATAAACATACACACAACTTCACTGTCAGCAATTTTTGTGAAAAAATATATATCAAAATTAATATGGTGCAAATTAGTCTAATGTGAGAAATTGCTCACAGTTATGTTGATGTCGAATACAGAAAACGCCTGTATGTTGGAGTTACAGAGCGAGGGTTATGGAGGTTGTTTTTGGGGTTGCATAAATCATAAATCCACCTCTGGTTCTTTGTCAACTTTTTTATTCATTCAAATGATCACTGAAGTGTCGCTTGGCTATAGCAATCGTCATTAACTGACTTGATGTCCTAACAACAGCCACATGTAGGGAAACTATCCCCTTTAGTTATCAACATTTTAGACAATCAGCAAAAATAAATTGAAAAACTTTTTCAAATAAATAAATACATATTTTAAATTCCTTACTCACAATCGGTGCTCTTAAAATATGAAATAGAGGTGAGCCCGTTTTAAATTCTCTCCAGACTTTGAGAAGCCCTGATTTGATAAACATACCCTTAACCCACAGCTTTGACAAATGATCGTTCAGGCACAGATAAAGAAGTCACACATAAAGGTTTTGGGTAAATGGGTTTTGGTAAAATGGCCTGTAAATGAATAAAATCTTACCTTGAAAACAGAAGTCAAATAGTAGATTTAAATAGAGTGTTCTCAGATTATTCGCCCGTCGCCTATGGACAGTGTTTTAGGTCTGTAGCTTTTTCTAATATACATTAATGATTTAAAAATGGCTTGTTCAACTAAGCTTTTGTTATATGCGGATGATGCAGCGATAATAGTGTCTCATAAGAGGAGGGAATTTCTCTAAATGGTTTTGCCTTAATAAATTGTCCTTACATTTGGGTAAAACGGAATTTATTTTATTTGGTTCAGCTGTGAAACTAAGAAAATGTGTTGGGTCAGGGATAAAAGGGGTCAAATTATTACTCCAATACAGGAAGTGAAATATTTAGGTTGCATTTTATATAGTAACTTGACAGGCAAAAAATGGCTGTAATAGTCCATTCAAAAATTAGTTCTAAAATTAAGTTTTTAGCAAGACAGGCAGAGCTCCAATATACCCAAACTTTTAAAAATTTAGCTAGTCCATCAGTGCAGCTATACTTTGACTATGCTGCAGCTTTTTGGTTCAGCGGTAGGTCTAAAAAAATGAAAAATAAATTGCAGACGGCAAAAAAAAAGTTTTTTAAGTACCTCCACTGACACATTTAAATAATGAACATTTTAGTCAAAGTAATTTTTTAAAAGTTGAGAGAAGGGTAAAAAATGTAAAATTAGTGATGGTGTTTAAGATTTTAAAGAAAATGGTCCTAAAATATTTTCTTAGTTATTATGTTTTAGTTAGTGAGGTACACTGTCATTCTGCAAGAGTGCGTAGCAGGGATATTTATCCATTCAGATGTAAGAGTGAATCAGGTAGATTTATTTTTATTTTTTTGTGAACTAGCTCTGCTGCTTGGAATGTTTTGTCCATGATTTTAAAGAAATTCATATTAAGAGTGTTTTTAGAAGGGAAAAAGGGAAATTAAAAAGGGGTTTTACAGTTGAAGTTGAGGATTTTGTTGTGCCGAGTTGCTGAGCTGGTGATGTTTGCACTCCATTTATGATTTTGCACAATGGAAATAAGCCTGTGACTATTTTGTGTTATTTTATCTTCAACAGTTTTTAAAATATGTATGAATTAGTCTAACTGGACTTGCTTGTATATTTTGTTAAAATTGTCAAATAAAATCAATCAATTCATAATATCACTACGCTCGCTGAAAGATTTCAGTTATGGGGCTAGCAAACCGCTGACAGGTCTTGACCAAATTACACTTCAATATCTCAACATCTTCTTGATGTGGCCAGTTGTCATTTATTCCTTAAGATAAAACATGTCTTGATTGGTAACATAAGTGTGGTAACAAGAGTGGTAACACTGTTATAAGTGCAATAAATGATGGCAGGCCATTAAATTATTAGAAAACGTGATACACACAAAGTTGGTAACAGTCACAATGAGAAGCATGTGATTTTGCCACATAGAATTAGCTGTTCTATTGTTTATACAAATGTGTCCATGTTTTTGAGTTGCTAGTGGGCAGAAGATTGATGTGTAAATATTAATAGAAGTTGCAGCTTGTGTCTGGAATGGCCTGATTTTTTATTCCTCTACTTTTGGCAGACCAGGTGTGTGTGTGTGTGTGTGTGTGTGTGTGTGTGTGTGTGTGTGTGTGTGTGTGTGTGTGTGTGTGTGTGTGTGTGTGTGTCTGTAACTCCACGTTCTGTCTTTCTTCACTGAAAGGATTATTGTGTCACTTGGGTGATGGTTGCATCAGTAATCCTTGTCCCATCGGACATCATTGCTGGTTTAACAACAAAACTCAAAATACATAGCAAAAAAATATCCATCCATCCATCCATTCTCCACTGCTGATCCTCTGTTGGGTCACAGGACAGTAAAAATGCCTGTTGGAGTGTAAGAAATAAAATAATATAGTCAAGTTTGGAAACAAGTGAAAAGCAAAGTTGGAAAACAAAGTTTAATATTTAATGTGGCTATTTTTATTCAGATAATCTTGGTTGTTTAAAATATTAAATGTTACTAGTTTACTAGTACTAATTTGGATGAAAAATATAAAATATTTTTAAAAATGTAAAAGATTCTTCACTCTGCTCAGAAATTTACTTTATTTCTAAAAGATTTTACTGTTTAGATAGAAAATAATAATAAAAAGAATCTAAAGACTATTCACTCTGTTTAAATATTTACTTCAATAGAGCAAACAACTTTAAAAGAAGGAACAGAATTAAAAATATATATTACTATTATTATAAATATTATGGTGGCTAGAGAAAGCCAACATACTTTTATACTACATAAACTTCTTCTTCTGTCTTCTTCTGAATTCTTTCAAGAACTTCTTATTTTAAGAACGCATCTTCTCTTAGACCGTTCATACTACAACCACCAAACTAACTCCAAACCTCCAAACTATACTGAATTAAGTCGCTACATCTTTTCCGACAACTGACCCGGAAAATTAGGAAAAGTCCCGTTGACTTAACATTGGACCAAACTTTGTGACCTTATAACTTTGTACCAGACTGTCATACAGACTTAAGTTTGGGCTCATTTAACTTAGACTGCCAATCACTGATCAACTTTCAACTTACTAGCCACACCCTAGCAACCACTTAAATCACCATAGCAACTTTCCCATAGACTTCCATCATAAAAAACTGACATTGACTTTTCATTGGACATATTAAAAACATACCAATACATACTAGCAATATACTAATCCATACTAGAAACAAACTAGTGACATAATACTTGCAACATGCTAATTCATACTATAAACATACTAGCAACATGCTAATTCATACGTAATTCATGCTAACATATGCTAGTTCATACTAAAAACATGCTAGCAACATGCTAATTCATGCTAGAAACATGCTACTAACATGCTAATTTATGCTAGAAACATGCCAGCAACATGCTAATTCATACTAGAACCATGCTAATGTATGTAAGCAACTGCCTAGGAACTACTCAGAAGACATTAGTAACCGTCTACCAACAACTTAGCAACCACCTACACTGTAAAACCGCAAAAGTTAAGGTAACTCAAATAATTTGAGTAAACCAATTGCAAAAAACCATTTAAGTTCAAAAACTAATCCTAATGAGTACTGTGAACTTAATCCATTTAAATAAATGAGTAAAGGAAGCAATTTGAGCACAGTAAAACCCAATGAATGAAGAGAACTCAAACCTACGGAGTACTGTAAAACCCAATAGGCTAAGTTAAGGCAACTGAAACCGGTTGAGGAAACCGATTGCAACAAACCATTTGAGTTAAAAACAAATCTATATGAGTACTGTGAACAACTGTGAACTAGCAACACTTAAGCAACCACTCAGAACACCCTAGCAACGCCTTAGCAACCACTCAGAACACTCTAGCAATGCCTTAGCAACCATTCAGAACACCCTAGCAACCACTTAGCAACACCTTAGCAAACACTCAGAACCTCCTATTAACAGCCTAGCTAGAAACATGCTGACACATATGTAGTTATCTATCTATGCCAACAGTTTCAAACTTCTTAAAACTACTTCAACTATTTAAACTTTGAAGCTACTTCAAACTTTCAGACTAGACTTTCTCAAGCCACCATAAAGTTTGTAACTTTACTTCTCTAGTTCTTATTATTTTAATGCAGCTAGAGCAATTTAATTCAACTTTCCATGTAATGTTTTTGTTGTTTAAAAATACTGTGGAAATATATAATATGATTATATTTATTTCAAGACAACACAATATACCAATGTTTTAACTCCAGTTCAATATTTGGTGGTATATGGTTGATTTTCAGTCACAACAAATGAAAACATTTGTTTTACTGACCCTAAAGCTGCATATATATTTTGCAACAACAACAACAAAAAACGTGTACAGAAAAGTTCCTTAGTTGAACTCAATTGAACTGATTGTCAAATCCAGGTGTGTGTGGGAAGCTGACAGCATTGAATCTACAACTGACAAGATTAGAGCTATTTTGACAGGATTGCCTGTTATAAATCACTCTGTGTGCCACTCATTCAGCTAAAATAGTAAAAAAAAAAAGTGCTTTCTCTCTTGTAAATGTCCCCTCATAACCTTCCTCATCTCATCTCATCTCATCTCATCTCACTCGCACTCATATCCAGCATTTGGTGAATAAAATCTCTTCTCTGACAGACAGCCCTGTTTCTCCTGATCACGTCCATAATACCTGCAGCATTTACAAACCGATTACAGTTATACATGGACTCTAGGTTTCTCTGTGGTTTAAAGGGATGCCAACGTCTAATTGATAATTGTTAATATCCATTAAATCAATTAAGCCTTATTAAATGTCAATGTCAATTATTTGCATAGTTTTGGATTGTTTAGAAATGGACAAAACATGGATGTGAGGAGAAAATAAAACAGTTTAAACGAGTGTTTATTAAAAACTCTCCAAATTTAAGAAAACAGAACAGGGCATTGATTTACTGTCCAGGGTTGTGTTTTGTTTCGTCAGTCGTTCACATCATTGCTTATCTGGAATGGATTAGCATGTCAGCTAACGCTTGTTAGCTCATGCACATTTTATCAAAGATTAAGTGTGCTATTAAATGTCATAAGCCTTAACACAACATGGACAATCATGAGCAATGTTGACCTTTTCACGTTCTCAGTATTTTCTTTTAAGGGATAGTACAGCCAAAATTCTGTCATTATTTACTCACTTGTACCAAGCCTGTTTGAGAACACAAAAGAATATATTCTGAAGAAAATGTCGGAGAAAACAGCTATTATTGTACATTGTAGATTTTGTTCTTTTACCATGAATGTCAAAAAATAAAAATAAAAGTTTGAGCTGAAATTAGAAAATTATTATTTTGGGTAAACTATCACTAGCACAAAATCCTCTGTATCTGAGAAGGCAATAACGTTGTTTAATTAAGTAAGTTCTGATTTGCATTCATTTTGCTAAATCATAACATTGGATGAAGAGTAAAGGTATCTGTTGTAAATATTACTCAAAGTAAGAGTAAAAAGTAGCCCCTTTAAAAGTACTCATTGAGTATGACATCGTAAACGGCTCATGCGTGTAACATTCTGTAGTGTAAACGTAACATTCTGTAGTGCATTAGTAATTGTTTAAGGGCATTTTGTGGTTTCAGTCCTCATACAGTAAACATCCATCTTCTCATCAGTGACATTCAGTCTATAAAGTCTCTCGATCATTGTGTCTTTTTATGCTTCCAAACCGTTTATTGCATTTTTGAAGCACCCATGTCTTGCGGTTGTTCAGTATGATACAATTAACGTTCTATGTGCGATTTGATTAGGCAAGAATTACAGAACTGATTAATACTTTAGCCAATCCTATAGACAAGAAAATAGTCACGGCAGGTTGAATGAAAACTGTGGAGTAAAAGTACCAATACAGCACTAAAAATGTACTCAAAGGAAAGTAAAAGTACACACTTTTAAACCTACTTAGTAAATTACAATTTCAGTGAAAAACTACTTAAACACAGTAGTTTGAGTATTTGTAATTTATTCATTCATTCATTTTCTTTTCGGCTTAGTCCCTTTATTAATCCGGGGTTGCCACAGCAGAATGAACCACCAACTTATCCAGCAAGTTTTTACGCAGCAGATGCCCTTCCAGCCGCAACCCATCTCTGGGAATCATCCACACACACACTCATACACTAGGGACAATTGATCCCACCCAATTCACCTGTACCGCATGTCTTTGGACTGGGGGAAACCAGTGCACCCAGAGGAAACCCACGCAAAGGCAGGAGGAACATGCAAACTCCACACAGAAACGCCAACTGAGCCGAGGTTCAGCGACCCAGTGACCTTCTTGCTGTAAGGCGACAGCACTACCTACTGCGCCACTGCCTCGCCCCTTGTAATTTATTACTTTATGTAAATAAATAAATGTTTTTGTACATAGGGGTTTCTGTCATGGTCCTGACCTGACAGTCTTGTCTGTCCTGTCAGTGTTTAATGTTTGCCTGTTTGTCCTGTGCTTATTTACATTGCTGTGTCTTAATTTGTGTTGGGTGTTTGCTCCTCTTGTCTTTCCTCCTTGCTTTCAGTTACCCCACCCTCTTATTTATACCTTGTTATCCTGATTGTTTTCACCTGTCTCTTGTGTGCTTTGTTCTATATAATGTGCTGTGTGTTCTCATTTCTTTGTTGGTTTGTTCCATGTGAGCTTGTCTTGTATCATTGCCTTGTATCTTTACTGAGCTTTTGGTCTTGCCTGTTCTAGTTTGCTTGTCCACTTATTGTTTGTTTGTTTGTTTGTAGCTACTATTTTCTTTTGTTTGTTTCTAGTGTTTAACTAATTTTGTGTTCTAAACTTTATTTTACCTTTACCCTCAGAACAATTGTTCCATTTTCTGTCACTCCCAGTCTTCTTAGTAGTTAATTATTATTTGTTTGATTTATTTAATTACTCTAAGATTCTAGAAGTCTTTATTTCAGTTTTATCAGATTACTGAAGTCTGTCTTTCTCTCCTAGTATTTAGATTTGATTTGATTTTTTGATTTAGTTATTTTATTGTATATTATTGCTGCCTGTTTGCTGTCCTGTCTTATGTTTTATAATTTTCCAGTCCTATCCCGTGTCCTGAGCTCCCTGGTCTGCCAGCCTGGAGTTTACGTGGCCTGCTCCAGGATCTATCTCTAGTTTTGACCACTGTTGCTCCTACTCATGGCTGGCTGTTCATTTTACTTCAGCTTTTTTTTCAATTCAGCTTTATTTGTATAGCGCTTTTACAATGTAGATTGTGTCAAAGCAGCTTTACATAAATGGTCATAGTAACTGGAACAGTGTGGTTCAGGTTTTAGTGTTTAAGTTCAGTTCAGTTCAGTGTGATTTAATCATTACTGAGAGTTCAAACACTGAAGAGCCAATTCATCGATGCGTAGCTCTACCAATCCTGAACCATGCGAGGCAGTGGCGACAGTACCATCTTGTCACTACCACTGGCTTCCCGGTGTTGTTGCTCCTACCGTTCTGACCTTATCATCCCCTTGTGTGTCTACATGTGCCTTATTCTGTCATTAAATATAGTTTGTATAGTTCTTTGCTGCAACTGCATCTGTTTTCTTGCAATCATCTGTGACGGTTTCAGAAATACTACAAACAACTATGTTATTTAAACCATGTTTTACACCCTTCCAGCCACAATCCAGTACACTGTAAAATGTAATTAGTTGACCTTACTTAAAAAAAGTATGCAAACTCGTTGCCTCAAAAAAATTAAGCAAAGTAAACTTAAGATTAGTGAGTTAGAAAAGCTTGTTTTTTTTAAGTGTGCAGTACTAAATCAAGTAGTACCACTAACACGTTTTTTTTATGTTCATGTAACTTAATAGCCATGCTTAGTGTTAACTTAATTTTTTCATTTTGTGTTGATTGCTTGATATAAATTTAACCCCACTTAGAATTACTAAATACCTACAACTTAACACTATCAGTTCTGCTCACTCATTTTTCAAGTTCACTTAAATTAAAGAAACCAATTTCCTTGTTGGACCCAAACCTGGGCAGCTGCAACATGTGGCCTTTTCTCTTCCCCATTTTTCTATTTTTGCTGTTACTATGTGATAAAGGCAAACACAACACAAACATATAATTTAAAAGAACACTCACTGGATTGATTCAGCTCCATTAGTAAATTTATTCAATGCACATTCAAGTACAAAACAGCAGCTAAACAACAAAGTTGTGGTTTGATTTAACTGTATAAAATGACAAGGAAAAATATAAAAAAATAAAAAATAAAAACATTTCTGTGAGCTAATTGTATGCATGTCTCCCAATATTAAACAGGTAACTACAGGACGACTTCAGTGCATGCAAAATCAGTGCATTTCTGATCAAAACCGAAAGTACAACAAATACTTTTGTGTCCCAAAGTGAGCAGTCCAAGGATTAAACCAACACAAATAAAAACATCATTAAAAGTTTTCCCAAAACACAAATGTAAACAGGATAACTTTGCTAGGTTTTTTTCTGACATTATCATCTAATAACAACGAACAACTCATTGCAACACAACGTGGCACTATTTCCACCATTAGCATACCTGCATAACATGGTAGACTTTAATGGAATATTCTTTTTTTCCATTGAGAACGTAAATGGGCGAGAACAGTTCCATGAAAGCATCAAACTTTCTTTGATAAGAAGAGAACATTAATGGCTGCAAAGCTTACAAAGTGCTATCTGACAGCCGACGGCTCTTTACTGTTCTAACCCAGAAGACTGTTTTTCAGAGTTAACAGTTTTGGTGGGAAGTTTTTCTTTACCAGTCCAAGCATCACAGTCTGAATGAAGTTAAGTGTATTTGTCATGCATTTTGGGTAATCCAAATGCAATGCATCTGTAAGACCAAACAAAAGACAAACTGCCTGAGGCAAGTTTTTAATATGATCCATGACAATAACTCCCTCCAGAATGATGGCAGTGGAAATGAGCTGGAGGTCCACTGAGCTTTGACCCTCGTGAGGACTATCTTCACTGACAACTGTCAGCACACCAACAGTGATGCATTCTAGGGCCTCGTCTCTCTCTGTATCCTAAAAGACACACATTCTTCAGCATTGCAATTTATGCTATTCTAAAACATTCTTTTTTTAGTGTTGTAATGTTATCAGAGAATATGGTTTTAAATATGTTTTCACACTGGATCGTAACAATAAAGCAAACAAAATATATTTGTTATGGTTAAACTAAAGCTAAAAAGGTCTATACATCCTCAAAGAGTGACACTGACTTTTCAACCTACAAAATACATCAATCACTGTACAAAATGTATATTGTACAGATAGATAGAATTACATCTATGTCAACGCAGGTATAGTTTTATGTTCATGCAGACTGTAGGATTACAAATTTAAGAATATGTTTAAGATCTATGGAAGACATTTTCTGCCAAATTTAAATAAATTAAATGACTAAAATGAAAATTAAAACCAGATTAACGATTTCATTAGAGAAAACTGTATGCAAAATGTGTGACAAAATTGAGAATGAAATGATTTCATTCTCATGGTGACGGTGCATCATCCCTGTCAAATTGAAAAATAAAATGCAATTGGTGATTTCACATTTCATTTTCACTACAGTCTCAAGGCAAGACAGCCAACATTAAAATGAAAAGCCAAACGTGAAAAAGAAACTACAAATAGTTTTACAAAAGCTCTTTATTAACGCTAACGCAATAATAGTGACAACTCAAATTAAAATTGTAAATTTTAGTTTTCATTTTAATTCCTCTTTTGTTTTGGTAAAGTGTGTGTGTGTGTGTGTGTGTGTGTGTGTGTGTGTGTGTGTGTGTGTGTGTGTGTGTGTGTGTGTGTGTGTGTGTGTGTGTCTGAGTCTGTGTTTGAACCTGTGTGTGAGTCTTTTTGAATGTGTGTGTGTGAGCCTGTGTTTAAGTGTGTGTGTGTTTGTCTGAGTCTGTGTTTGAATCTGTGTGTGTGAGTCTTTTTGAATGTGTGAGTGTGTGTGAGCCTGTGTTTGAATGTGTGAGTAAAATTGTGTGTGGTGTGTGGGTGTGTCCACCTTCAGGTTGGTGTGTGTGTGTGTGTGTGTGTGTGAGTGTGTGTGTGTGTGTGTCTGCGTGTGCGCGTATGCGTGCATGCGTGTGTGTAAAATTTGCAACAAGAAATCTGTGGAGCAGTCATAGAAACTGTAGCAATAGCAATGTCTTTAAGTTATCTGACACTAAGTGTTGGCAATGGAAATGTGTACTTGTCAATAAAATTATATGATATATTTAACCCTTTTGTTGTGCCTTGATCAGACTTGACTGCAGCAGCTCATGTTCTCAATAAAGAATCCTGCTGAAGAAAGAACCAAGTCTCCTTGTCTTCAATACTAAGTGTTCTACAAGACCAAACTTTCTTATGTGCAAGTACTTACAGAGCAGGTCTTGTAAAATTCACTGGAGTCATCACCGAGTAAAATGAGAATGGCTTTGAGGACAACAGAGCGAAGTACTGTGACGTTTGGTGTCTAATGATACACAGAGAGAGAAAAGACCAGTTAACAATTTGCAACAATTTGTAATTTGCAAGGCACAAGCAGACAGGAAATAAAATAGGTTGGTCTGGATGGTCTCATTTAGAACTTGATTGATGAACTATCACAAAGATCAAAAGCAAAATAAACCTACTTACCATCCAGCTCATGTGCTGCATCAGCTCCCTGAGTTTCTGGCCAACAGTTCCCTTTTTTGTTTTGAAAAGTTCAATGAACCGTGGGGCATCCTGGTCCAGAGCCTCAAAGAAGTCTCTCTCAAGATTCTTACTGGCGATTCTATTAAACTCAGCAAACACCTGAAAAAGTAGAGAGGAGTGGGTAGGGATGAAGAGGTGGCAGAGGGATTAACATTCCAACAAGTGTTTGGATTTCTAGTCACACACCTTGAATTTATGTTTATTTGCATTATTTTATTGATTGAGAACAAAAATTGCTTACCTGTCTCTCTATGAAGAGTGCTAATTGGGTATGTCAAAGAACTCTGGTCACTGTTGTCTTAGCGATGGTGATGCTCCTACAGGCGACAGGATCTCAGTGTCTGCTGTGCTGCCCTCAGTGTCTAATGTTGTGGTGGGTGATGACAATGCTGTTAAATGGAGAGTCACAAGAGAGATGATTTTGACTGTAGCTCTTTCAGGTATATCAGTTATTTCAGTCAAATTGCAGAGTGCATTATTGGAGTCTTGATCTTCATACTGCAGTTTAAAGTCATACTGCAGTGACAGTTTATCCACCAGTTGCATTTTGAATTCTTCAATGGACTGTGGTCTCTTAATTAAAGTCAACTTACTTATATCATCTTCAGCGATGATGACTCTCAGTAACAACCTCTGGTCCATTTTGATAACTGTTTGAAAATCTGAAAAGAAAGAAAAGATCATTTTGGCATCAAACCTACCAACATAAAAAGACAAAAACACTAAAATGCAGTATCAGATTTGAAATACCAGAGCTATAGGAAAAACTAAATCCTTGCAAAAATCTAATTATCAAGCTTTTAATCAACGAACTTCTTTAAGACAAGTGAACACAGCAGTACAAAAAGTAAATGGTAAATGACTCGCTTATGTGGTTAGACATCAAGGGAACTGTAGTCCTGGGTATGATGGACTATAAATCGAACCCAAAGTATCTATAGAGACAGTCCAGAAATACTAATTACATCAAATATTTGAAATTCAAAATATGCATAAAATATTCTGTATGATGAAATATACTATAATGAAATAATTTCAACACAAGATTTTCTTAGCTTTTGTTGTAAACCAATTGCTCTGATGTGAGCATAACTTTTACTTTAGCATGCAATAATATTACAGTTATTAGTTGAAAATACCTTTTATTGCTGGGATTATGGAATGTGTGGATTGATCACCATCTGCCTGGAAGGAAACTGTTAAATAAAAATTCAACAATTTAGCACAACCAAGTACATGTGAAAGCTGTAACATAGGCCTATAATCCACAATGACAGCTCCCAGTATTAAAATGAACATATTATGTACAAGATGACCTTAAAGAATAATGTAAGCCACTGAGTTTGCCAGCAAATATGTTCCCTATCATAGCAGACTATGATAAACTAAGTGTAAAGATCTTTTCAGACAGGTAAACACTCTTGTCTGTAGCGAACCAAGACTGATCTGGGTAGTCGGTACTATGGTAAACATGAAAACAGCACAGCTACGAATATTGACTATAAAGTACCAAGTGTTAAATAAAATAACATTAAGTTAGTTCACTGTGGTGATATCCCCAATCATAGGTCGAAACACAGTGGTAACGTTAATCCTGTTTTTGATAAGCATAGACTGTTATTGTTGGTAGCTAAAATTAGCATAGTCTTTAAGGACTATCTTAAAATAAAATTATACATCCAGACTTGTTCTGATGTTCTGCCTGAGGTTACAAACAACAGTTATAAAACTCAGGAAACTCCCAAACCGCCGGGATCAGTCTGTCATCATCATGCTAGCTGCTAGTCAGTACTCGATGACAAATGTTACTGACATGGCAGGTGGGCGCGAGCGACTGTTAACGTTACTACTACTCTAAAATTTTTCCTCAATTTTAACGTGACAAAAGTCTTGAAAATAATAAAGTATTGACCAAGTTTCATCAAAATATAGCCACGTTATGTCCATAATATAGTTAGCTAGCGTTAGCCGACATTACTACACACATCATTACTAGCAGGCACAAAACACTGGCGCTGATTTACAGAAACAAAACGATCTGCGCAAGGGTAAATTAAAATATTTACTCACCAAATGAGTGTGCCAAGCACAAGAATCGCTGTTATGCTGACGATAATCACAAGTGCTGTTGACGCGATGTTTAGGTCCAGCTCAATGATATCCAGCTTCATCTGGTCGGTCAGTTGCGGGCAAGATGTGACATACCGTTTGCAAAATTACGAATCCCGCCACGCCAAGACCCGCCTTACGAAGCAGCTTGATTGGTTGGGGATGATTGATTGATCTGCGCATGCCCACAGTGTCATAAACTTACTTTTTCTAAATTAATCCAGCTCAAGTAGACTGAGCTGGTACGATTTTTCAACCTCAAAGTACAAGTAACTTACTAAAAGTGAGTGTTAATAGCAGGTTGATAAAAACTGATTAAGGTCAATTTACTATTTTTAATTAAATACCATGTTTGCTTTTACAGTGTACTATTCACCTATAGCACATGTCTTAGGACTGAGGGGGAAACTAGAGCACCTGGGAAGAAACACGAGGAGAACATGCAAACTTCAAACATCAATGCCAACTAGCCCAGTTGGAACTCAAACCAGCGACCTTCTTGCTGTGAGGTGTGCCACCCTATCAAGGAAATTGTTGTTCGAACAAATCCCTCTGTTTAAATGTTCAGCATACAGATTTAGAGTAACAGTGATGTTTGGTGTATGTAAGTATTGCTGAAGAGATTCATGGTTCAGTGCAGGATTTAACATGAACTCATTTTGAGGAAACACTTTATTTCCATTACACTAAATGAAAAAAGGCAAAAGTTCACTGAGTAAAGTATTTTAGCTGTATGTCTTGCCTTAATTTATTAATCATTGATACTTTTTACAATTTCACTAGCCTTTTATTAAAATAAGAGCATTTTTGCTGGGTGATGATGTTTTCCTTTTGAGTTTTAATTGCATATGTTATTCTGTTAACAATGTGCTGCTTAAGACATACATTATTAATGTTAGATAATTGATTGTTAATTTCTTTGTGCAATAGTGAGTGTGCTTAACATCGTTGAATAGGCTTGACAAGTCACCTGCAGGATGCACACTCTTTTGCGCTCCAAATGTACTAGACAATTGCCTACAAAACTCTTTTGCCAGTCTTTCACCAGTTTTGCACCAAACACATTCTTACTAAAATAAGAAAGTACACTATGCATTTATGAAGTGTGCTTCACACAGGGGAGTGGGCTTGACAAACCACCTGCAGAAATACTCTTTCTCTCTCTCTATACCCCTCCACCTTACTGTAGCACTTAATTCTTTGAGCACAATTTTTTTTTTTTATAATTAGCACTTTTTGTGTGTATTGACAGCTGGAAGTGCATCCGCTGTGTAAAACCATATGCTGGATAAGTTGACAGTTCATTCCGCTGTGACTACCCCAGATTTATAAAGGGTCTAAGCTGGAGAAAAAAAAAATTAATGAATGAATGCCTCCATAAATGTAACTTGCTTTGGACAAAAGCATCTGCTAAATCAGTGGTTCTTAAAGTTGGGGTTGAGGGATAGTGAGAGTGGATTGTTTGGTGATTTCCAAAAATGTCTGTATTTTATCCATAACCTACAGAAGATAAAATAGTTATATTAAAAATACAACATGCAAATAAAAAGCCATCAGTTTTCTTTTTTTTTTTTTTTTTTTGGATTGCAACCCCTGGGATTTTTACATTAGAACACAGGTGTCAAACTCCGTTCCAAAAGGGCCGCAGCTCTGCACAGTTTAGTTCCAACCCTAATTAAACACACCTGATCAAACTGATTGAGTCCTTCTGGCTTGTTTGAAACCTACAGGTAAGTTTGTTGGAGCAGGGTTGGAACTAAACTGTGCAGGGTTTCGGCCCTCCAGGAATTGAGTTTGACACCCCTGCATTAGAATATACCCACAGCAATAGCATCATTTGCAACAGATTGACTTTACAGCACCAGCCTTATCTATCTGACACCTTTTCGGCACTCAAACACATTACAAATAAATACAGGTGACTGAACATGGAGTATGACCTCCGAGTGGCGGTCTCCAAAATTAAACCAAGAATAGACTTGTGCTGTACAGACCAGTCTCATTAGGTGAGGTTAATATTAGATTGAACAAATGAATAAATGACTATATAAAAATATATGGTTGTTGGACTGTTGCACTTTTGTTGTTTTGTTATAATGTGAAGCGAGACGCAAAGAAAGTGCGTGTGCAGGTTTACATATATACAGAGGCAATTCAGAGTCATGGTTGATAAACAGGCAGAAGGTCAGTAGAAGCAGGCAACGTAAACAAACAAAACTAAGCAAGCATCAAGCACAGAAGGCAAGCAAACAGAGTTGTCATGGTCACTAACAGTGTAAAAAGACTCAGCAACTAGTGTGTGTTTGTGCTGCTTTTAAAGTCCATGTAATCAGTTCTGAACAGCTTCAGCTGTGTGTGATAGCAGTCAGTGGAAAAACAGAACGGGTGTGGGTGTGTGGTGCATGACTGGATCTTATAGTCCATATACCAGTGGATTTGTAGTTCTATGCGATCTGTGAGTTTACCTGCAATCTGTAAGCATTAGATTTCTTGTGATTGTGACAGTTATCAATATGTTTATGTTTATATAGGCCTATTAGTGTGTGTGAGCTATTGCATTCAACTTTTGTATGTTTATAAGCACCTCGGGAAGTAGTGGAGATTGTGAGTCATTGGCATTGTTATTTTGTATAATAATAATAATAATAATAATAAATTAGACATGTCAGCATCTATACTGTTACACTCTGGTGATTTCTTTTATTCTCATTTTTAGGTCGTTTTGGATTAAAGCATTTGAATAAATGAATAAATGGAAATGCAATGTAAATGTCAATTTAAACAGTGATCCATCGTAGGAATTTGTGGAATCTGAAACAGTTTCAACATGATTTGAAGGGATATAATGTAGTGTTTGAAGTCTTTTAAACATAGTATTTTACTTGGAAACCTTTATCTTTAGCTTTGTATTTTCTTGAGCATTCTGTCTGAGCAATCTCAGCTTCTCTGAAAATGAAGTTTGCTAGCGAGAGATGAAATGGAACAGACCTCGTAGAAGGATCTCTCTGCTTGAAGCCTTTGATGAGCATCAAAGCCCCTCCACAGGTGATGTGCTCCAGTCCTCCGTCCAGCAGCTGCTCTGTGTTCAGTGTGAAAGGGTTTCCATCTGAAACTGTGTCTGTGAGCTGGTTTTAATGAGACTGGGGCTGGTTGTCATGCAGTTTATATCTCAAAGATCTCAAAGGTACAATTACTCAAATGCTTATTCTTTTTAGCGATGATGAGTTCAGAACTATCACAAATTAACACTTTTTTTCTGTGTTAATTGTGATTAATTGACATAATTAAGACCTACAAAATTAGGGCTACACAATATATCGTTTCAACATTGATATCACAATGTGTGTATCTGCAATAATCACACCGCAAGATATGCAATGTTGAGTACGGATCATAGTAGACCAGAAGGAGCTAAAGAACTGTATTTAATTACTTTATTTATATAGAATTGATATGGCTTTTGCAAAAAAAGAAGAAAAAAAAGAAGTTTTGTCTTGTTTCTAGTCCAATATCTATATTTCTTTTTTTTTCATTTCACTTTTTTTATTTCGGCTTAGTCCCTTTATTAATCCGAGGTTGCCACAGCAGAATGAACCACCAACTTATCCAGCATATGTTTTACGCAGCGGATGCCCTTCCAGCTGCAACCCATAACTGGAAACACCCATACACACTCATTCACACACATACACGGACAATTTACCTCACCTAATTTACCTGTACCGCATGTCTTTGGACTTGTGGGGTAAACCGGAGCACCCAAAGGAAACACACATAACCGTGGGGAGAAAAAGCAAACTCCACACAGAAATGCCAACTGTCCCAGCTCGAACCAACGACCTTCTTGCTGTGAGGCGACAGCACTACCTACTGCGCCACCGCGTAAATAAATATCTATATTTTGTAGAAAAAAAACAAGATTATTTTTACTCCACTGGCAGATATTTTTGCTTGTTTTAGAGAAAAACTCTTTGTTGCCTTATTTGCTCTGAAGTTCTAAACAAAACAATATATTTACTTGATCTAAGATTTTTTTGTTGTTGTTGATATTTGGACTAGAAATGAGACAAAGCAAATAAAAGCTTTTTTTGCATTGTGATTTTTCAATGTAATGTAATGTGTAATTTTATAAAATGCATTTATTGTGTAAGGCTATACACCCAAAGTGCGGGGGGTGGGGGGCTCTCACCACATCACCACCAGTGTGCAACATCCACTTGGATGATGTGTCGGCACCCACAGGACAACGGCACCAGTGCGCTCACCACACATCAGCTACTGGTGGAGTGAAGAGACATCGATACAGCCAATATGGTTTATGGGAATGATTCAACTTCTGTACCTGAATACTGTTAGACTCAAAAGAAAACCACCAAATAGTTTTTCTCTACAATCTTATGAAACTGTTTTCATGTCGCAATATTTATCACAGAAAAATAAAATGTCGCAATATCAGATTTTTCAAAATCGTACAGCCTTATACAAAATAGTGTTGTTGTTGTTGTTTTTTCTTTAATCACAGAATTACAGTGTGGGGGAATATAAGTATAGGTCTACATTCATGAATCTTTTTTTTATATTTTATTTCTGTTAAGAGAGTAGAGTGTGAAAATATTCATTGTTTCATTTATTTTCTTTTCGGCTTAGTCCCTTAGTCCGACACCGCGTAATTAACCCGCAAATTGTCCAGCACGTTTTACGCAACGTATGCCCTTCCAGCTGCAACCCAACACTGGGAAACACCCACACACTCTTGCACACACTCCCTTACACAATTAAGCTACTCAATTCACATGTACGGCATGTCTTTGGACTTTGGGGGAAACTGGAGCACCTGGAAGAAACCCACACAAACACAGGGAGAACATACAATCTCCATACAAAAATGTCAACTGACCCATCCAGGGCTCGAACCAGCGACATTCTTGCTGTGAGGCGATCACGCTACCCACTTTGTCATCATGCTGCCCTAACTGTTAAAATATGTTGTTTTGAATATATTTAATTGTAGAAATTAATTTTGTTGTAACTTGTTATTTTTATTTATTACACAAATAGTAGAACATGATTTACCCAATGACATTATTCTATTCTTATTTTATTTATTATAAATAAATATGGATATATTGCTGCTTGATTTTTTTATATTTTTGATTGTTTAACTTTTAGTTATTATTTTAAAATGTAATATTTTTTGTTAATTATTATATTTATTGTTATGTATATTATTACATTTTTGTTTCTAATATTTAAGGTTATAATTTTATCCAATAGCCTAAACTTTTTAAATATGTTATTTGTTTATTATTATTACTATTATTTATTTAGGTTTACCGTATTTTGTTTTATTTTTATTAGAAAACAAAACAACAACAAAAACATGAAAAAAACAATGTGCGTGTGTGTGTGTGCATGTGTGCGTGTGTGTATGTAAAATTAACCAGGTGGACAGTCAATTACTAATATTACTATTATTTATTTAGGTTTACCATATTTGAATGAATTGCAAAAAAATTTAATAGTGAACAAAAAGTGTAAAAACTTTCTCTAGTTGATTCATTTCAAGTGAATTTGGATAGCTCTTTTTACAATATTTATTATTCCAAAGCAGCTTTACAAAAACTGCATTATTACTGCAATTAAAATCAGAATAAGTAAAGGTGTGTATAGGATGGGAATAGTTAACCTGCAAAGTATACTTTTCAAAAAGGTGATGTCTATGTACACTACCACTCAAAAGTTTGGGGTCAGTTTTAATATTAATTATTATGAATATTATTATCATTAACGGTAATAATAATTATTAATAATATTACAGCGATTGGTTTCCTCTGGGTGCTCCGGTTTCCCCCACAGTCCAATGCGGTACAGGTAAATTGGGTAGGCTAAATTGTCCGTAGTGTGTGAGTGTGTATGGATGTTTACCAGAGATGGGTTGGAGCTGGAAGGGCATCCGCTGCGTTAAATATGTGCTGGATAAGTTGGCGGTTCATTCCGCTGCTACGACCCCGGATTGATAAATGGACAAAGCTGAAAAGAAAATGAGTGAATGAATTACATTGATTACTAAAGGATCGTTTGACTCTGAAGCTGAACATTCCCCCTTAACATCACTGGAATAAATAATTTACCTTCATTTTAAACTTTTTGAACAGTTATTTTATAGTACAATAATATTTCACAACTTTACCATTTTTACTGTGTTTTTGAATAGATAAATGCAGCCTTGATGAGCAGATAGCTTAAGCTTATTATAAAACATTTAAAAATCATACTGACCATAAACTTTTGACTGGTAGGCTACTGTATATAAAATAATTTCAATAAAGTGGTCTGACCACTACAATATTAATTAACAATGTGTGTTTCAGTTAATATTTGAAGGTGGGAGGTGTTAGCTTGAAGGCTATGGGAGGGAGGAGGACCATTAGAAAAGGTCCATGTTTTACAAACTGACAGTCACACTTGTTGCAGACAAAACAACATGCAAGCAGAACTCCTCAACTGACCTCCAACATCTCCCCATTAAAAAAATGCTGACAGACAGAGAAGAGCGAGACCTGCACGCCAAAGAGCAGTTCATCATGTCTCACGCGGCGCTCTGCACGCTCCCGCTCGCGCTTTCGGCGGGAGACTCTTCTGCCGCCTCACCGGAGACCGAGCACTCAAGACCGGACTCTCACAGCGAAGAGTTTAACTGCAGCGACAGAAACACCTGCTGCTCCCCCGACAAACCGCTGTTAAACAGGTGTATGACACTGCCCGGGACTCTGATAGACGGCCGAGGAGATAACGACCCGGTTACGAGTGAGTTATCAGCTCTTGGAGAAGTTGAGGGATCCAGACACGAGTTCGAGCATCATCAACATCATCATCACGGACACCGGTTCTTCGACAGCGATGACGAGCTGGACTTTCACGCGCACCATCACTGGCATCCGCACGACAGCAGCTCGCATTATTCGTGAGTATCATGTGATCAGCTGTCATTACAGGAATATTTCATTAGAAATTTTAAATAAGTTGCATTTACAGTTTTTTCTCAATTGCTTTGGCACATTTTTCAAAACAATTTTAACATTCTCTAAACTGTGAGTGCAAATGTCAAAACGGTTTGCTGAAACTTCAGAACTTTATTGCATGTCTGCAAAATGTAGTTACTCCCAAAACATTTAATTTATGATTTACAGTTTCTCATATGGTTTGGCTCATTTCTTGAAGCAGGAATTACATTCTCAACACTAGATTGTTTTGTAAAACAAGCTTACAGTTTAGCACAACACTATAGCTCACTTGCAAAAGCTTATATACAAAACTGTTCACTCGTCAAAATTTCCTTCTCATTTAAACAGTCAATGCACCCTAAATCCGTAGTCCCTTTGGCAGTGCATAAGCACTGCAAGTCCAAATGTTTAGTTGTTTTGTCACTAAGGCAGAGGACCATTGAAATATCCCTCATGTCCACCTTACAGTCTTAGCCCAGTTTTTAAAAATACTCTACTGTTTTTTTTTTTTTTTTGTCTTTTGACAGAATGCAGTTGTGTATAAAACTAAATAAAATAAATTTAGAAGATTTATAAAAAGGGTTTTAGTTTAAGAGTAGCCTCCAAGGTTTGACATCATTGCACTCATACTGCCAAGGAAATTGTAACCATTATCAATCATGCAGCCTAGTGCTTGACTGATCATCATGTGTGAAATTCCTCCTTTGTTAGTCAAGTTCTAGTTTCACCTGACTGTCAATTGCTGTAATAAATGTATCAAATGTTCCACGGATTCATATATGGTATTCATGGTATTAAGTTCTTGACTAATTTTGACAAGTGCATGAGATGACTTGTAGCCTACAATGAAATGACGCTGACATATTTTGGAACGCACAGCTATTGAACTGAGAATCAATAATCAGTTTAGATCAACTAGATCTATTCACTTGGAAATTATATTATGTATATATACAAATGTTTGATGCTTAAATAAATTGTTTTCAGTGTGATGGCTTAAACGATAAAAAATGATTGAGAAGTTGTGAAGAGTTTGAGAGTTTAAATGACTATCGATTCATCAGTCTTGATCAATAAGCCATGCAATTACGTTTTGTCCAGACAATTGTTCTTTCTGTTTGCACACGTGAGCCAAAGCTTTTGCAACTGGCTTAAATCAATAGGAAATCACAGTTTGTTGTAAACAATAAGCTAATTGTTCAGAGATCTTAACTTACTATTTTGAAAAAAAAAATTTTCAATGGATAATTGAGCCAATGCAATTGAGAAAAACTGTAAGTGGAGAAAGTAATCTAGCTGATTTCGGATTCAAATTGTAGTTGATTTTGCAGTTTATGCCTTTTACTATCTTTATCATCACTGTAGTAAAAACATCCTTAGTTTTACTTTAAACACTAGCTACCTAAAACAGGTTTTGCAAGTACAGTAAATAAAGACATAAGGTGAGACTAAAAAGGGGTGTTGTTAATGATGTCATAGAAAAATACTTTTTTATTCCCCAAAAAACGTTTAAAATATTTTATTAATGTAGCACATAGTTTTTTTATCATAATAAACCTTTTGTGCAATGAAAAGTTTCATTGCTGTTAAAAGTTCTTCACAGAACAATGGATTAAGTAAATAGTAAAAGGTAAAAAGATGTGCTTGAAGGGACACTGCTCTAAAAAACAAACGTTAATCACCATTATGACACATATATGATATATGACTTTCTTTCATAAAAATAATGACAATCATTAACATCATGCAATAAACATAGGCCCACCAAAGATCACACTTCAGAAAATACACATATGAACCAGACAATCCAAACCACTAAGATAATGCAAAACTTTGTATGACCAGATGATGAATGAATGTTTTCTGAAGCAATATAATGAAAAATGAAAAATATTTCAATAAATATTTATACTTTTTTTATACTTATAGCCAACTGTTGTGCATGCATGACCTCGCTGTTTAAATAATTTTTCATATCTCTCTTTTGATATTGATTAAATTGTTAAAATGTTTTATAAACCTAGACTTATCCTCAACCTTGAGAAACTATTTTTATTCATTTTAGATGTAAGTGTTCGATTTAAGTGCAAATGAAGAGTTTTGCAGAACAATCTCTCTTAGATTATGCTCCTCAGAACAAGGGTTGTCATCCGAATATTGCATAGTTTAAAAATATTTAATGATACCAAAAACCTAAAAGAGATAGTCTGATTTAAACACAAACTAACTTTTATTTTTAAATATACTAAAAAGTAACGTTATATATAATATAAAGTTATATATAATATTACGTTATATATAGGGTTGTAACAATATACCGGTATGACGGTTTACCACGATTTGAACGTGCACGATTATCATACCATGAACAATTGCATATCAACGGTTTTAACCCTTAAAGATCGAGACAGCCGCCCGCGGCTAAAAATAAGTATTGCTCTTAAATGTTTAATAACTTTTGATCCGCTGATCCGATTCATACAATTCAAAGATTGGCATAAAGAAGAGAATCTCAGCTTTCCAGTGCTGTATCACATAACATTCGCGGACTTTCAGAGGCTCCGGAATCAGTGCGGTAACGTCATCAACATTTGACAAAGCTGATTTGACAAAGAAACGCTCGTCACTGTGTCTCCGGACAAATCAGACATGATACATTGATGCATTGTCCCTCCTCCATGCCCAGATTGGTTCAAACTCGCTATATCACAACCAATAAGCATAGGTTTCGCTTTTGTTTGTGGACCAAGCTTTTTGAACAACACGGAATGAGACATAGGCATACATTTATGCGCGGCTAAATAAAACGCAAAAAAAAAAGTTTTGCATGAAATAATTCTCATACTAAATACTTTTGCATGCACAGCAGCACAGAAACATGACAAAACAGTGACACAGCAAAGACGAACTGCTGCTCTTGCTGTTTTCAAAAGACGCAAATGAAGATGCAGCTGTTTGTCTGCATTGCAGACAACCATATCCAAATCCATATCGATAGACAACCATATCCATGCTGGCACATAAAACCTAAGGATGTTCCATATTGAATCTAGTTTCGTTATGTAACTATTTATAGTATAGTAAATATTTATATCTATTTTTACTGAGGATTTGCACCATGTTTATTTGGACTTTATTTGGACTTTGACACATTATTTATTATTTTCTTATTTTTATTTGTTCATTGTAAGTGGTGTTGTTTATAGTAACTAAAAATATATTATTTGGAAAAAGTCAAATTTGCTTCACTGTTCTATTATTTTGTAACATTTGTAACATACCGTATACCGTGAAACCGTCAAACCGTGGTATTGTTTTAGACGATTATCATACCGTGAAAAATTCATACCGTTACAACCCTAGTTATATATAATATAAAGTAAAATTATGGTGATGCCTAAAAACTGGAGGAAAGATTTTGAAAATTCAGCTTTGATTTATAGGAATAAATAAGAATTCTGAAAAAGAAAAAAATAAATGATAAAACAAAAACAACAAAAGTCAAAATATTAAAGAATAGTTGAATGTTTGTATTTATAAAATCTTTTAAAGTTTATTTTTAAACTATACTATATTTTGTCAAACAAATGCTGTAAGCTTCAGCCGATTTGAATGTTATTACTCGATTGAATGAGTGTCCAGCTGATACCACAGGAGGCTCAGAAGGCTGTTATCATCCATCCACATGGTTAATCATCTATAGATCACACATGGCTGTGGCCGGAAGTTAAAGAGAATTATATTATTTATTAAATTTCTCATTAATTGCATTTTATTAATGTCTAGCCCTACCCCAACCCTAAACCCAATCGTCACAGTAATGTAAAAACAAATCAAGATCTGGAGTTTTCTATATTAATATAGCTAATTAACAACAGGAATTATTCATTTTATTTGTTACATTTCCCATTAATTGTATTTTATTAACGTCTGCCCCTACCCCAACCCTAAACCCAACCGTCATTCATTCATTCATTCATTCATTTTCTTGTCGGCATAGTCCCTTTATTAATCCTGGCTCGCCACAGCGGAATGAACCGCCAACTTATCCAGCAAATTTTTACGCAGCAGATGCCCTTCCAGCCGTAACCCATTCCTGGGAAACATCCACACATTTACACACACACACACTATGGACAATTTTGTCTACTCAATTCACCTGTACCGCATGTCTTTGGACTGTGGGGGAAACTGGAGCACCCAGAAGAAACCCAGGCGATTGCAGGGAGAACATGCAAACTCCACACAGAAACGCCAACTGAGCCGAGGATCGAACCAGCGACCTTCTTGCAGTGAGGCGACAGCACTATACTGCGCCACTGCTTCGCCCCCCAACCGTCATAGTAATGTAAAAACAGATCTGGATCTTCTTTATTAGTATAGCTGACAAACCATGTGGTTGGATGATAACAGTCTTCTGAGCCTACCAGTAGGCACAGAAGGCCCATACTGGCCCATATCTATCAGCTGATGACTACTGAAAACACCCATTCAACCGAGTGATAACATTCGAAGAGGGTGCAAGCTTCTAAAATTTATTTCAAAAACATTTTATTGGCCAGCCAAACCTTTAAATTATGAAATATTTCAGCAAAATCATCCAAAAACAAATTGTTTGGTCTAATCTTAAAATTAAATAGTTTTTTTCAACAGTTGTCTCATGGGTTCTTTTAGGAAATATATCTTTAAAATCTTGATTCTCAAATAAACCAAGAACTCATCTAAGTTTCCTGAGCTGTGCAAGAGCAGCAAAATCTCCTTGGCCTTTTCACAAATCAACATTGCAGTTATTAGATTGACACAGTTCACACAGACCATATTGAAACATAAATTATTAAGCCTGTTTATTTCAATCTCATTTAGTTTTAGGGCCCATGACAGGTACGTTTGTGATTCTTCGTCCTCTGTGCTCTCCAAAAACTGATCAGTAAAGATTTAGAGATGGAACAAAATGGCATTTTGCATGCTACAAAAAAACGCTGTGTTTGATTTATCATATTGTGAAGCGAGCAATGAATTTTATTCTAAGTGACATCTACAATTGTGATCTGTCACGCTGTACAATTTGCGCCAAGGCTCTTGCAAAATGGATCAAAATTAGATTTCATCTTTTGCTGTCTATACCTGGCTTGTGTTTGAATATAACTTGCTTAAGGTTTAACTAGTTCAGCGTCTTTGAAGCCTTTTTAAGTTCAAGGGAAGCTGACACTACAAAGCACCTCCGGTTAATTCAATAAAGTAAATGAATGAAGTCCTGAGGTGAAGATCATGCTATAATATGACGTTAAGAACATCTGTTCTTGAGGAGGTTCCTGTAATGAGATGAAGAGCTAGTAAAGGATGCGTGTAATTAGAAGTCCGTCTGCATTGATCTCATTGACCAGCGGTGTAATTTATGGCCCTGCACTGTGCTGTAAAGTCATGCGGTGTGTGCTTGAATCCAAAGTCTACAATACCATGGATGAAGCTGTCGGTTAACATTATCTACAATGTGTAAGATGTGTATTTTTTTTTTTATCCCTTTTATTGACTTAAAATATATATTATTGTAATTGATGCAAGTTATAACTTAAATATATTATTTGATAAGCCATTCAGTATTAAAAATAATGTAGATCATTTTGAAGTGCATTAGTTTAGAAATGTTGTGGTGATAAATCTATTCATTTCATTTAAAGGATAAAAGCTACATTAAAAGGACGGCATTATTAAGAAAATAACTTTTATGTAAAATTTACAAATAAACTTGTTCTTTAGAAATCTTACTTCACTTCTCAAAATGTTATATCTAAAAAATAAATAGGTGCGAGTATTCAATTGCTAAAATTTAAAAGTATAGAGAGTACAAAGAAAGACTAACATAATTGTCAATGATGAGAGGCATCCTTTATTATACACCTTCAAATTGTTACCACCAGGTCATCGATAGTGTGTTCCCAAATACATAAGAAATAGGTAAAAATTATCATTATCCCTGTAGATTGAATATTCATTTAGATTAGTGGTACGATGGTACTTTAGTTTTTTTAAATGTTTTAATTATATAAATGCCAAATGTGAAATTGTCAGATGTCTATGTGGGTGTACGCTGTAAGTGAAATTTCCCTAAGGGGACAAATAAAATTAACTATGTACTAACTAACTAAACATTTTTGATTCTCAACACTACTGCAGTCCATAATGGGATTGAATGAGTGCACTCTAAAATATAAAATATAAAGAAAAGATCTAATAATTGCAGTTCACTTAAATTGTGCTCTACTTCAGACTCCAGGGGTTGATTTCAGACACAGCCATGACCTTGGTTAACTGACGTATTCTTAATAGGCTTGGAGCTTAACCCTGCAGAACTGTGGCTCGACAGTTTTGGACACCCCAGTACTCAAAGAATACTTAAAACTGCATCTAACGTCTTAAAGATAGCTCATTAAAAATAGGAATATTCTATTATTAATTTATTACCCTCATGTTGTTCCAGTCCCCTGTGACCTTTATTCATCTTCAGAATACATATTAAGATTTTTTTATATATATATTTTTATTAATTTTATTTATAATTTTTTTTTCAAAACAGTTCAGAACAATACAAAAAAAAAAACATTATCAAAGGTACATGGAAACAAAAAAAACATACAACACAAGTGTCAAAGGACATCGAATACAATCTTATTTACATTCGTTTTTATGGTTGATAAAATGTTGCTATATAAAATTTTGTTAAGAGTTACGTGTCAAAGATCAACAGGCTCTAGATATATATAAATAAAAGCACCACAAAAAAATTAAAACATTACATTTCTTCTCAACCATTTAACCCAGAATGCAGAAATTGTATAGGCTTGTTGTCTTAAGGAAAGTGTCAGTACTTCCATATCGTACACCTCTTTTACAATATCTTGCCATTCACCTACAGATGGGGAATCTTCCTTTAGCTATTTCTATGTAATGGCCTTTTTGCTAGTTGTTAGTAGTGTATTAAGAAGATATGCATAATACTGTGGTAATTTTAAGTTGAAGAGTAAATTCCCAGCTATACATAGTTTTAAAATTACATTCCAGATTCAATCCTATAATGCATTTATGCGCTGCGGCTAATGGCGGATATGTGTGAACAGAGATGCACAAAAGCCCAAATCTGCATTTGTTGACAAACAGTTTGAGCTACTTATCAGAATTATTTAAAATGTTTGCCCAACAATATTCAATTGGATGAACATTTTTAGTTTTATGCCTTACCCAGAATATAAAAATGCATATAAACACATTTGGATCATTTACTTTAATCAGTACTATTGGACTGTGAAGAGACTTCAACAAAAAATGTTTCTGAAGACAATCACCTACTGCACCTTTAAATTAAGATATTTTAGATATAATCTGAGAGCTCACTTAGACATACTATACTACTATATTGTATAATAGATGTGTATAATCCTCAAAACAGCAATGGTCCAGAAACATTCAATGTTCAGAAAAGGGTCAAAAACATTGTCAAAACATTCCAGGTCACTTCAGTGGGTCAACTGTACTCTAAAACAAAGCTCGAAAACACTTTTTTGTGGCAAAAAAAAAGAAAAATCCTGTAAAAATATGACTATGTTGGTTTAGATCAGGGGTGCCCAAACTCATTCCTGGAGGGCCGGTGTCCTGCAGAGTTTAGCTCCAACCCCAATTAGACACATCTGAACCAGCTAATCAAGCTCTTACTAGTAGGAACTTCCGGGTAGGTGTGTTTAGGCAAGTTGTAACTAAAATCTACAGGGCATCCCTTGTCTAGAACTTCTCTCCAATGTCAGGTAGCCAGGTTTCACATTTACTAAAGGCTGTACGAAGAAGTGCCATTATTCAGCATCATACTACCCTTAGTAAATGTGCAACCTGATCTGACATGGAAGACAAAGCCTAATTGAATTTAACAGTTTTTTGGCATACAAAAGTGTTCTTGGAGCTTCATATGATTACAGATGATCCACTGAAGTCACATTTGGACAATGTTTATAGGTGCTTTTCTGGACTGTAACATCTCAGGACCGTTGGTGCTTATGGAAGATGAGGGAGCTCTCATATTTTATCTAAAACATCTTAATTTTTGTTATGAAAGGGAACAAAAGTTTTAGAGGATTGGAATGACATGAGGGTGAAAAATTAGTAACAGCATTTTCATTTTTGGGTGAACTAACCCTTCAAATACGGCACTGTTTAGCAGACAGCAGTTAGTTGTGATGGTCAAAACCATTGTGGCTGTTATAGAGGACACTAATATAAAGCCTATGATGCACTGCAGTAACAAGTGTACTACTGATGTACCCTGAACAGCTAGTGAATACTCATAATAATGCACACATATTGCCTTTCAGGATCAAGATTGGACACCTTTGTTGTAGATGATGGATCCATTTATTCCAGCTTCACCAAATCCTATATATCAGCAATATGTTTTTGTTTCTCCAGGTTTGAAGCCATGCAGCGCAGACACACCACATTAAGGGACAAAATCCGCCGACAGGCCGTCCGGGGCCCAGCGTACATGTTCAGCGAGAGAGGCACTAGTCTGACTGAAGAGGAGGAACGTTTTCTAGATGCCGCAGAGTACGGAAACATCCCTTCAGTCCGAAAGATGCTTGAGGAGTCCAAGACGCTGAACGTAAACTGTGTGGACTACATGGGCCAGAATGCATTGCAACTGGCAGTGGGGAACGAGCACCTGGAGGTCACCGAACTGTTGCTGAAGAAAGAAGGCTTGGCAAGGGTTGGTGATGCCCTGCTGTTAGCCATCAGCAAAGGTTACGTGCGGATAGTGGAGGCCATCCTGGCTCATCCTGCGTTCGAAGGTGGTCTTCGCTTGACTCTGAGTCCTCTAGAGCAAGAGCTGCGGGATGATGACTTCTACGCGTATGATGAAGACGGGACTCGATTTTCTCAGGACATCACACCTATGATTCTGGCAGCCCATTGTAAGGAGTATGAGATTGTGCACATCTTGTTGCTTAAAGGGGCTCGTATTGAGAAACCACACGACTATTTCTGCAAGTGTGGGGAGTGCGCGGAGAAACAGAAGCAGGATTCTTTCAGCCACTCGCGATCAAGGATGAACGCCTATAAAGGCCTGGCTAGTGCTGCCTATTTGTCTCTGTCTAGTGAAGACCCTGTGCTCACTGCCCTGGAGCTCAGCAATGAGCTGGCACAACTCGCCAACATCGAGACTGAGTTTAAGGTGAGGAAGCGTACAGATATGCCATATCCAGGGCTGTCAGTCAAAGTCATGGTACTAGGACAAAATTTAATAGGAGAAGAGTAAAAAAATATCCATAAATTAGCAATTTTTAGTATTTATGATGTATGTTTTTTAATTTTGATTTCTCCCTGTTTATTTATACTTTTGAATTGCATTATGGGACCTTGGTACTTTTTTAAAAGCTTTTAACCTTCAAAAATGAGAAAAAAGTGACTTTTATTAACATTTTTAATGATTTAAAGCGATATATTGTCTGGGTTGGTGTTGTATGTTATGCTACAAAAACATTGTAATTATTTTCTGTTGTTTTACAGACTTATGTCTCTCTAGCAGCATCCCAAATGGCACGCTATATCAACAGCACAGTATATGTATGTAGTGTCATCCCAAATGAAACACTAATGTTTTTTTTTACTAAGTGGAAAAAAAGTTTTTCTGATTACGTTTGACGATTGCCAAGTTAGCTAAATAAAGGACCAAACTACCAAATAATGCCTGCCATGAGTATAACTGCATTCACCATCGGGAGGTTCTATAATCACTTTTGTAAGTGAATTTTGCTTTCACAATTTCAAAATAAATAAAGTAATCAAACATCAGTACCTCAAAGTTCCGCCCCTTGCGCTACGTGAGCAAAGCAGCGGCTGTTGATTGCATGAAGTGTTCAACATTCCTTACTTTTTTACTGGTTGAATAAGTGCATCATCCGGGTTTTTAAAGTGCACTTATTCTTTTTAGAGTTTTCAGTGTGAATGCACTACTTACACTATTTGTACGACAAAATGGAGTAGAATAGTGCATAAGTATGCAATTTGGGATCTTCTATATTATTTCTTGTACGTTATAGTATTTCAAACTACACAAATTTCAATAAAATTCACTTTGACTGTAGACTGGAATTTTGATTAACATCAAAAGTTGACAGGGCAGAGATTTAGGTTCTATAATGCAATTCACAACATAAATAAACAGAAAACACCTCACATGTGAATCCCAAAATACAAAAAACTGATCAATAACAGATTTTTTTTACAGTGTACATTAAAGGCTATAACAAGGGTTTTCAACATCACCTTTAATAAGGCAGTATATGTTTATATATATCTGTATTTCATGAATACAAACTAGGGTTTGGTCGAAAAACAATGCCATCGCCGATGGCCGACAAACATCACAATGCTGAGCAGTACGTCTTAGTTTTAAAATGCCATTTTGGAATGAAAGCGATACACGTCCACAGTGGCATTTCACCTAGCATTTCTGAAAAGCCCTCTTTTCACACTATACTGCTGAAAACACACATCACGTGATCACACACAAACACACACACTCTGTCATGTGCTGCAGTGTAGGCTATGTGTGCGCCTGACTCTGAGCTTCAGCAGTCAGCAGGCGCTTTGAGCACAATACCCCAGAGAGCAGTGCACATCGGACAGTTTATCAAGGATGTATCGATATTGTAAAACGAGATGACTCTTCGGTCTTTTGAATCTATCAGGCAACGTGTCACAGCGTCTATACACTGCTTCAATCTTTCGCTTTCACGCATGAACTTAGATTTTAGCAAAAATCCTACATACTGTTGGTTGGTTCCTGTTGGTTACGCACATTTTTTACCAACCAAGTGTGACAACGCCATTATAACAACACAAATTATTCTGCCTATTCATGCCAGAATCTCACGGAAAAAGTGATTGACAGGTGGTAATTTGTGTGTAACTTGTCTTTATGCATTTATGATTTGGTTATGGGTAAAACAAAGACCATGCGGGTCAGGTAGTTGAAATGGTTGGCTACAAACAATTAATTCATTATGAATTAATGAAATAGTCATAAATAATTAATTCACCGCCACCTGTGCTGTCGATGCCATCGTCCATCGCAATGTTTCATATTAGACATCATACAATGCCAATTGGTTGACATTGCCCAACAATAATACAAACCTGTTTAAACTATTTGAGGTGGAAAATAGATTGTTTGGGAGAGATCACTCTAAACAAAACCTAAAAATGTTGTTCCAAACATCTTTAACTTCTTTTTTCTGTGAAACATAAAAAAATCTATTGTTTTATTGATTATTTCTGTTTGTTTGGTTACCAGAAATCTTCAAAAGAAGAAAAACAGGTTTGGAATAACAGGTGGTGCTGGGAAAAACAGTTCTGCCACATAAGAAAAAAACACTTGCTGTGATGAAATAAATCGTTATAATGTTTGCCATAATTGTTTTTATCCTATAATTTAGACTTTTTCACATTAAACTCTTTTAAGTAAGTAAAAATGTTGTCATAGTTAAGATGAAATGATTAAAAAACTGCAATGGTGATTAGGCAATAATTATATATTTGTTACATAATATTATATATATATATATTCATTTTTTGTCATAATTACGTTGAGTTATCTCATAAACTTTAAATATAAGTTTTTATATTTAAAGGCTTTCACTGTCCCAAAATAATACAGAGCTAAAGCTGGCAGCATAAAGTAGTGATTTATCTTTTTATTTTTCATTGTTGAATAGAGCGGTATGGTGGCTCAGTGGTTATAGCACTGTTGCCTCACAGCAAGGTCACTGGTTCAAGTCCTGGTTGTGCCAGTTGGCATTTCTGTGTGGAGTTTGCATATTCTTCACCTTTTTGCTTGTGTTTCCTCTGGGTGCTCCGGTTTCTCCCTCAGTCCGAATACATGCACTATATGTGAATTGGGTAAACAAAATTGGCCGTAGTGTATAAGTGTGTTTGTGAATGAGTGTGTATGGGTGTTTCTCAGTGATGGATTGCAACTGGAAGGGCATCCGATGCATAAAACATATGTCAGTTCATTCCGCTGTGTTGACCTCTAAAATAGAGATTAAGCTAAAGGAAAATGAACTTTTTTTAAATGAATTTTTTAATTCAAAAATAATAATAATAATAATAATTTATACAATTTGGAAAGCACGTTAAAAAGTTCGGTTACGTTTTCATTTAGCATAGAAACTAATCATTTTCCAATTCTAAAAATCCATCTTGTTCTCCTAAATGTATCCTGCTACCATCCCATAAAAGTTTATTTCTCCCATATTTTAATCTTTCTATTAAGGGTGGCAATTAACATTAAAGAGCCAGTCCTTTCCATAGACAACCTATGCTGCCGAACGAACCAGGGTATGCCCCTTGCTCTTACAAGTGAATCTGTTCTGTTCTTTCATTTTATTTAGGCATGAAAACTCTTTAAATAGGGCGAGGCAGTGGCGCAGTAGGTAGTGATGTCGCCTCACAGCAAGAAGGTCGCTGGGTCGCTGGTTCGAACCTCGGCTCAGTTGGCGTTTGTGTGGAGTTTGCATGTGGACTCCCTGCCTTCGCGTGGGTTTCCTCCGGGTGCTCTGGTTTCCCCCACAGTCCAAAGACATGCGGTAAAGGTGAATTGGGTAGTCTAAATTGTCCGTAATGTGTGTGTGTGGATGTTTCCCAGAGATGGGTTGCAGCTGGAAGGGTATCCGCTGCGTAAAAACTTGCTGGATAAGTTGGTGGTTCATTCCGCTGTGGCAACCCCAGATTAATAAAGGGACTAAGCCGACAAGAAAATGAATGAATGAACTCTTTAAATAAATGTAAAAATGTCAGGATTTGCTTACATAACAGGTGGCGTTGCCCCTCTTATGCAGTCAGTTCATTTAGCGGTGTGTGACTGTCAGATGCTCTCCATAGTGATAAATAGACCCTTTTTTTCCAAACAGATTCTGTACACGTGATTTGAAGCGTAGTGAAAGTGGACACTGGGTTTTGGGTGCATATTTGAACAGGCATATGCTTAATAATAATATCAAATAATAATAATAATAAAATCTAAACATGTCGATCTTGCTGGGATGTATTTTAAACATAACAAATTTGGTCTTAAATGAGCATTAAAAATTAGGAAAGCAATCGAGTTCTTTCATTATAGATCTGTGCATTTTTAAAGTGACAGCTCTGTTGTTTTATGTGATCAAAAGAAAATCTAAATAAGAGATTCATTCGCTGATCTTTGAATCAGAATGTTTAAATTATGAGGTAAAGAAAAGGTTAATGAGATTTGATAACTTGATTTAATTTCTTTGTATAGCTAATAATTTTAATATGCTAAACTATCAATTATTTGCAGCTTTTTCTAATGTATGCTATTCTAACTTTTGCAAATAATTGGGTTCCCAATGTTGACCTGTATGAATTGGAGTGTTATCACGAGTTCACTAAGTAGGCTTCATTATGGTTTTATGAGAAATCCCCTAAAATAAATAATGTCAACTGTATATTTTCATGTACCTCATACTCTCAAAATATGAATTATGATATTATATAGTAGCCCAAATTCCTTCTTAAATTAGTCATTTCTTTTATTGATTGGTTAACATCATCACAGGACATGGAGAAATCTGCCATGTTGCGAGGACAATGAGCCAAATCACTTCAATGAATCATTATGTGCTTTGTAGATAACGCCGGCTCCTTTAAGGCACTCTCATGATTATTTCAAAGCACATTTTAAACAGCTTCTCAGTTAATCTAGGAAGTGTCCAATCGTGAAGAGTGTGCTCATGGCCCTGTAATGAGCTGCTCGTCTCCCAGAGAAAAGTCTCTGCTCATTCAGCCTCACAGACCAGCACAATATTCCGCACAAAAACCAATTTCCCACCCTTGAGATTATCCTCATTATAAATTAGAGGCTTTTGGATGACAGTTTCTGGTTCACTAGAATCTCTGTACACAACATTTTTTTTCCAAAAGAAAACGTTCCTCCAGAGAGCTTCACGGGCTTCGGCGATGTGTGTTGTTTTATATTTAAATATGTAGAGGAAGAAGTTCTTCGCTGAGAGTCACTCTGGGGAAATTTCTAATCAGGAGTTGGCGAATGCAGACAGTTTTCCCCCCTTATTGTGGTTAGCGAGCTATTAATTGAAACTGCTCCATCGAGAGCTTCCTGTAATCACCCCGTTATTATTCTCTCATCACCGTTTTTCTCCACAGACGATCACTTTCGACAGTTGTAATGGCGTGTCAGTGATTCCGCCTCTGTAGTTCCACATAAAATGTTTGTTGTTTTAAAACAATGCCGCGCTATAATTAGCAGGACGAGTTTCTCTTGGGTGCCCTCCATTAGGTAAAATCTCAGTTTGAGAAGATCTGATGCAAACGTCAATCAGACAGTGGCGCAACATGGGATTTTTAGACGTTTCAGAGCTGAGCGTTCACTGTTAGTTGTATCCCAATTGGGTTAAATTCGTTTTTATGAGTGATTAAAAGCCATTCTGGCGTAATTCTGTCGCTCTTTTTGCTTTCAGAATGACTATAGGAAGCTCTCCATGCAGTGTAAGGACTTTGTGGTTGGCGTTCTGGATCTGTGCCGGAATACAGAGGAAGTCGAGGCAATTCTGAATGGAGATGTGGATCAGAATCATCCAAGCGAACACCATCGGCCCTGCCTTAGCCGTGTTAAACTGGCCATTAAGTATGAAGTCAAAAAGGTACTGGGAAATGAAACATGCACTATAAAGCCCAAAATTAAGGTAACTCCAACCCTTTGAGGAATCTGATTGCAACAAACCATTTAAGTTCAAAAACTAATTCTAATGAGTACTGTGAACTTAATCCATTTGAGTAAATGAAGCAATTTGAGCACAGTGAAACCCAATAAATGAAGAGAACTCAAATCATCTAAGTACTGTAAAACTCATTAAGTTAAGGCAACTCAAACTGTCCATTTGAGTTAAAAAAACTAATCTATATGAGTGCTGTGAACTTACTCCATTTAAGTTGAAGTAATGAGGTATTTAACAAATGAGTAGAATTAACTTTTAGTCGATTTTGAGTTAACTACACTCAATTCATTTGATAAAGTTGACTGTTGGGTTTTACAGTGTAGGTTTAAATATAGGATTCCAGATATAAAAGATCAAAGCCCAGATATACTTTAAGAAACTGTGAGGATCAAAATATATTCCAAGACTCAGGATGATTCCTTTTCTGAGATTTTATTGTTCTTGCCAGGGTATATACAGGCAAAACAAAACAGATGATGAAGCATTGTCTTTAATAATTGGTCTAAACAGTTTGTTTGGTAGAATCTTGAACATATATTCAAATCATTTTCAGCACAATATTCCTGCCAGCCGGGACACCAATCTTTCAACTGATTGAAACTACAGTTGAGCATCTGATTATATCAAGAAGCACACACATTTATGACATTAAGGTATACATATAAAAATAATATAAATAGAATAATTTTAAATGAATAAAATTAAATTATCTAACATAACACTACCTGCTTGAGGGCTTATAGTCATTGTTTTGGTCATCAAATAATCACCCAGCATTAAAGGCCATATTCATATTCCTTCTGTGAACTTTTAATTATTTTTTAAATATATGTTTAAGAGAGTAAGGACATTTTTCACAGTATTTCCTGTTGTATTTCATTTCATCTAGATTGTTTGAATAATTTATTTATTGTTTATTAATTGTTAAGGTCAGTATTTATAGCCGCCTTTAGACTTTTGCTGTTGTTGAATTGATTGGCTACAAAACAAATCACTGTCGTCCAATGACTTGCCTAGTTAACCTAATTGACCTACTTAAGCCTTCAAATTACTCTTTAAGCTGAATACTAGTAGCCTGTAAAATAGCTAGAAACATAGTATGTACTATCATCCTGGCAAAAGACCGAAAAACTTAGTTATTACAAATTAGTTCATAAAAATATTATGTTTAAAAATTGAATGAAAAACCTTCTATCCATTAAAAATTATTTCGGAAATATTTTTGAAATAATTAAGATTCCAGACCAATACTAAGGCTAGTAATTTTGCCTTCAGCTGTTTATGTTCATCATATAATGTGCAAGACATCACACAGATTCATGAAAATTACAAAAATGCTTTGTATGCTTTATATTTGATAAGTACTTGTGAATGCCTGTAGACTGAACATATAATACACGTGCACGAGGTCACAGGGGTGGAGCAAATAATTTCTCATACCCTCAAACCCAAATGCACCTATTAAGTTATCAAAATGAACCAATGGTGTTCAATAAGGAAATCCAGAAGTAAACTCCAAACAAGCTTCTTTTTGGCCTGATATTTTCCAAATTGTTGTCACAGTTTTTCTATTTAATATATACATATACATATATATATATATATATATATATATATATATATATATATATATATATATATATATATATTAGCCATATGTTAATGTATTGATGTAAATTACAAGCTGTTGCAAGACATTGTCTAATTCAGTTATATGCATTCAGTTTGTAGCTCATCCCAACTGCCAGCAGCGGTTGCTGACGCTGTGGTACGAGAATCTTTCAGGCCTTAGGCAACAGTCAATTGGCGTGAAATGTTGGACAGTGCTGGGAGTGATGGTGGGATTGCCATTTCTTGCCATTGCATATTGGATTATGCCCTTCAGCAAGGTACATCACCATCATAATCATCATCATCATACAGAATCCAGTCTTCTTTAAAAATAAGAATACTTCATTTTTTCTTCCAATGTTAAATGTATCTGGGTGTGTGGTGTCTTCTCCAGGTGGGCCAGGTTCTCCGCAGTCCCTTCATGAAGTTTGTAGCTCATGCTGTCTCATTTACACTTTTCCTGTGTCTTCTGGTTCTCAACGCCTCCGACCGCTTTGCAGGAGTCAAAACTCTTCCTAACGAAACCATTACTGATCATCCTCGGCAAATCTTTCGCATCAAAACAACTCAGTTCAGCTGGACAGAGATGCTGATAATGAAATGGGTTCTAGGTGAGTATGGGTCAAACATGAGGTGCAGAGCGTTGTTAACAGAAACAACTTAATAAACTAGATATTCTTTTTAACAAGTAGTCTTTTAAAGGTTACAAAAGTTTGTGGTAATTATTTATTTATGCATTCAAAGATTGAATTTGTTTGATCAAAAATACTGTGCTAACAATGACATTTAGTGAAAATCAGTGTCACTTACACTACCGGTCAAAAGTTTGGGGTCAGTTTTTTTTCTTCTTTTTTAAAAAAAAGATTGTTTTGTTCATCAAGGCGGCATTTAATAAATGTAAAAAACAATTGTTAAATTGTTGAATGTTTATTAAACTTTCTTACATTCTTATTGTATGTAGTTTTAAACGAAATTATTACTCAGTCATTATTGCTTTTATTACTATTACCATTAATAATAATAATAATAATAATAATAATACATACATAAATAATATTAGAGTGATTTCTAAAGGATCATGTGACTGAAGACTGGAGTCTTCAGTCACATTATTATTAAATTAAATGATAAACTACTTTTGAACAGTTATTTTATAGTGCATTAATATTTCACAATTTTACAATTTGTACTGTATTTTTTATTAAATAAATGCAGCCTTGGTGAAGGAGTAGCTTATTTTAAAACTTCTAAAAATCCTACTGACCCTTAATTTTGACTGTTGTGCTGTTTACAATTTTTGTGGAATTACAAGGACTATAAGGACTCTGTTCAAAAGAACATTGATTATTTGCAGTAGAAATTTTCTATTACATTGTAAATATAATTACTGTCACTTGATCAACTGAATGTCTTGAAATTTTTAACGATTACAAAATGTATTGATGTTAAATGCAAAAAAGAAAAAAATATATATATACATATATATACCTTCACCAAGGCTGACATACTGTGAACATTTCCTTGCTCTGTTAAACATAATTTGGGAAATATTTAAAAAAGAAAAACAAACTTCAAAGGGGGACTAATAATTATGACTTCAACTGTATATGTTTCATAAGCATCATAAATTAATTAATATAATTGTATCTTTTTTTTAATGAATCGCTTTTTATAATTATTTATTACAATTAAATTGTATACATTTTAATCAAATTTATAAATATATTTATTTATTTACTTGTTAATAGAAACAGCTTAATGTTATATATATATATATATATATATATATATATATATATATATATATATATATATATATATATATATATATATATATATATATATTATGTAAATTATATTATTATTATTAGTAGTAGTAGTAGTAGTAGTAGTAGTAGAAGTGGGTGTCACGGGGGTGGCACTGGTAGTACGAAGGTTACTGGTTCGAGCCCCGGCTAGGTCAGTTGGCATTTCTGTGTGGAATTTGCATGTTCTCCCAGTGTTTGTGTGGGTTTCCATGGGGTGCTCCGGTTTCCCCCACAGTCAAGAGACATGCACTATAGGTGAATTGAGGAAGTGTATGTGTGTAAAAGACTGTATATGGGTGTTTCCCATTGTTGGGTTGCAGCTGGAAGGGCATTCACTGCGTAAAACATATGCTGGATAAGTTGGTGGATCATTTTGCTGTGGCGACTCCAGATTAATAAAGGGACTAAAGAAACCTAATTAATTTTAGTAGTAGTAATAGTTGATTAGTTAGATTAAAAACAAAAACAAAAATCATAAGTCCAAGGCATCCAAAAAGTTAAAAACTTAAAAAGCCTTTATCAACATAGCTATTACTTTTTAAAAGGCATTTTGTTGTTGTTTTTTTATTTTAATTATAGCCATTTTAATAAAAGCTTTTTAAAACTGTTCTCTTACTTTTCGAGTGTCTTGGACTTATGATTTTGTTGTTTATCTTTATGAATACCTTATCCAAAGAGTGCCAAACATTAATTACCCCTGAAACACTTTTTTGTTTTATTTTGGATTTAAATAATAAACCATAAAAAAAATAAAGACAGCTAAAGCTGATATAATTATTGCATGGCCTAAACATAAAAAATGATGAATAAACCTATTGTCTTTGCCCTAATTTCTCTGATCAGGAATGATCTGGACCGAGTGTAAGGAGGTCTGGGCGGATGGGCCACGCGAGTACATCATGCACCTGTGGAACGTGTTAGATTTTGGCATGCTGTCTGTATTTGTGGCCTCGTTCACCGCACGGCTCATGGCCTTCCTGCAAGCGTCCCAGGCACAGCTCTATGTGGATTTATATGTGACTAATGCCAACTTGATCAATGCATCATTACCAGCAGATGTGGCCTACTTCACTTACGGTATGTCACAAAAATAACGATTCTCTATATTCAGTACATAAAATCTAAAGTGAGCTGTAACAGCCTTATGAAAGACCAGAAAGCCTAATTCTGTTCTCAGTGAGAGCGAATATTTAAAATGGCAAAATGCTGCCATCAAGTGGTGAGAGTAAAATATGCTTCTGTCTCAGCCAGGAACAGGTGGCTGCCCTCTGATCCTCAGCTCATCTCTGAAGGCTTGTACTCCATCGCTGTGGTGCTCAGTTTCTCTCGAATCGCCTACGTTTTGCCGGCTAATGAGAGTTTCGGACCCTTACAAATATCCCTGGGCCGGACTGTTAAGGATATTTTTAAATTCATGGTCATTTTCATCATGGTCTTTCTTGCCTTCATGATTGGCATGTTTAATTTGTATTCCTACTATTTGGGAGCCAAATACAACCCTGCTTTTACCACGTGAGTCATACAATTTGACAATATTCAATTCATATAATTTGATAATAATGATGATAATTGAGAAGGCCAGCATACCAATCTGTGTCTTCTTCTTCTTTAATGAACCCTTTTACAAACACCTACATTTCCTCCAAGAAAATAAAAGATTTGATCAATGTAGATGAACCCTTGTGAAAATAAACTATGGCTTTTATTATAGTCAAAATATAGTAACCCTGTTTTGGAGGGCATTGCAGGCCAGTAGCCAGGGTAGGTTCAGGTGGTTTGAAAGACCCGCACCCCCCACTCACAAAGAACCAGAATTTGTCCTATACATGAGCTAGATACATTTGTCCTATTTTGACTACTATGCCATCATAAATTGTAAATTAATCAATCGCAGAGGTCTTTAAGACCAAGCAGAATCATCTGTTGGCTGTCGCTTCGGCGTGACTTAAAGTATTCCTTGCAAATTCTAAATGGTGAAATCATATTACCAACCAATGTCTATCAAACACAACAGTATTCACAGTTAAGTTAATAGTGCTAATGGTGTTCTGAAGTCATATTTCACACCAAATATTCAATCTACCATGGTAAACAATATAGCAACTGTGTGACAAGTTGGCACTAAATGAATGTGCAAAAATAAAACCAACTTTACCTCAATTCAAACCTTTAATTCTTTTATAGTGTCTAGCTATCTTAGTATAAAGTATCTTATAGGCCTTTTTGAGGGATGTAAACAAAAACAATGATCCCAACATATTTTCTGTTTTACATTTTTTCAATTTCTATAGCTTATGAGAATCCAAAAAAAGCCACATATTGATAAATAATGTTAGGATAGCTGTTTGAACAGTAAGTTGTGATTGAATTGCCTCTTGCTACATTTATGTAATAGTTTGATAACAAGCAGGAAATGTTTATGGGCCAATGACATGACCACATTAAAATGGTCTATATACCATGATGGTCTAGCAAAGCCAACCTGCTAAAACATGCCAGAAACATGTTAAATATTAGCCACATAATAATAATAATAATAATAATAATAATAATAATAATAATAATAATAGGCGAGGCAGTGGCGCAGTAGGTAGTGCTGTCGCCTCACAGCAAGAAGGTCGATGGGTCACCTCCGCTCAGTTGGCGTTTCTGTGTGGAGTTTGCATGTTCTCCCTGCCTTCGCATGGGTTTCCTCCGGGTGCTCCGGTTTCCCCCACAGTCCAAAGGTACAAGGTAATTGGGTAGGCTAAATTGTCCGTGGTGTATGAGAGTGTGTGTATGTGCATAAGTGTGTATATGTTTCCAAGAGATGGGTTGCAGCTGGAAGGGTATCTGCTGCGTAAAAACGTGCTGAATAAGTTGCTGGTTCATTCTGCTGTGGCGACCCCCGATTAAAAAAGGGGACTAAGCCAACAAGAAAATGAACGAATGAATGAATGAATGAATGAATGAATGAATGAATAATAATAATAATAATAATAATTCATTATATTTATAAATGGTGCCTTTCTGGACACCCAAGGTCACTCAACAACAATCATCAACAAATATAACAAAACAAATTGATTCAGTTAATTCATGTTAGCTACATGTTCAATATGCGAGAAACACTATAGCAGCGTGCTCATTCATGCTAGTGCTAACCATGCTAGATACATATTTGCATGTATGTTAGAACATGCTTACACATGGCTATAGGCAAAGTCTCTTTAAGGAAAGTTATTTCACTTTGTGGCCATTTTTGAAGCACTTTTCAGGCAGTATGCTCTGGCATTCTGTTTGAATGGGGAAAAATCTGATTCTACAAAATTGCTTTCCAAGCTTATGGTTAAATTTCATATTAGGAATCACCTATAAAATGAAACAACAACTGTCTCTTTAGTTTCATTTCTAAACTTTTGAATCACACAAAATATACAGAAACTCATGTCTAGTCCGAGCCCCTCCCCAGAGAATAGTCAGTCAGTCAATTATTTGCTATTTATGCCTAATTAATAGCTTTTTAACTTTTATTTAATGAAATGCAATGCAAATCCATCTAGATCCATTTATTTAGTAAACAAAGTAAGTCTCTCATATAATTGATTACTAAAAGACAGAAAATATGACTTTACAAACTTATTGTGAATAAATCTAATAAAAATTTTATATTAGTCAATATTAATGAAATTAATACAAAAGCTGAATATATATAAATTTACACACATTTACACAAGTAAATACATACTCAATGATGGGCTAAATATCTGTGAAAATCTGATTTCTGATGTTTTAAATATTGATACAAACTGTATTGATAGACAGAAGGCCCCAGGCAAAGTTTGCTTCTATAAACTTCCTAGTTATTTAGACAGATTTACCTGTTAAAGGAAAAGTTCACAGAAAAAAAGTACTGAAATGGAATTTGCTCACATTCATGTTACAGATAAAATATTAGCCATGGTATTACTACAAAGGAAGCAAATGGTTGGACAAAAAGTTTATACACTTTATATACTTATACCATAATAAAACCATGTTTTAAATGTGTCAATGTTAAACATTAAAACTATTTTAAGTGTTGCTTTTTAAAAAGAGCAGTATTTTCTGCTGAAAGAAGGGCATTGGTAAACATTTAAATGTGAAGAAGTTTTTGTGAATGTTTTATTATCATTCTGAATGTCTGTTGCAGGGTAGAGGAAAGCTTTAAAACACTATTCTGGTCGATCTTTGGTTTATCCGAGGTGATCTCAGTTGTCTTGAAGTACGATCACAAGTTCATTGAAAACATTGGCTATATTCTCTACGGGGTCTATAATGTCACAATGGTGGTGGTCCTCCTTAACATGCTCATAGCCATGATTAATCACTCATACCAGGAAATTGAGGTGAGCCCATGCACATTTACAATAATAAACTAAAGTATTTTGCTGTTATTGACACAGTGATGTTTGTGTGTGTGAGCACAGGAGGATGCTGATGTGGAATGGAAGTTTGCTCGTGCAAAGCTCTGGCTCTCGTATTTTGATGAAGGCAGCACTCTTCCAGCCCCCTTTAATCTAATACCCAGCCCCAAATCCTTCTATTACATGGCTCAGCGCACCAAAGCATGCCTAGTGAGTTTATGCAAGGCCAGGGTCCGCAGCAACAGCAGCCAGCAGGACATGGGAATGGCCAATTGTCGCTCTAAGGTCAGAGATCAGCGTGGGTTTTCTAACTGTTCAAATCAACAAATGGCCGTCCTTAATTTTGATATCTTTACAGCTTTATCGATTTCGACCTTACCATTCGCAAGAGGGATTCACGGTTAGAAATCCCATCAAACACCCTACACGATATCAGGTAATGATTGGATTTTGATCCAGAGACACTTCTCTGTAGGCCATTTTAAATTAAAATCCTATTCACAATCTTTTTATCGTTGTAGAAACTCATGAAGCGACTCATCAAGCGATATGTCCTGAAAGCCCAAATTGACAGTGAAAGTAATGAGATCAATGAAGGTAAGATTTATCCAATACAATCTTTTTACAATAGCTATTTTACAATTTTATCATATTCTGTGGCTAATTTGTAGTTCACGCTAAATTAAACTTCGTTATGAATATTCTATAAGGGCAGGTTATGTGGGAATAATGCTATCATTGGTACAGAGCAAAGGGTTCAAGAGTTCTGAAATGTTTTGAAGAAACGACTCATTAGAAGATGTGTCCAATAGACACAATGCTCAAGCATACAGTGCATCCAGAGAGTATTCAAAGTGCTTTACTTTTTCCACATTTGTTCTAGTTACAACCTCATTCCAAAATGGGTTAAATTCATTTATTTCCTCAAAATTCTACACACATTGCCCCATATTGACGATGTGAAAAAAAGAGTTTTGAAATTGTTGCAAATTCATTTTAAAAATTGAGCTCGGGTACATTCTGTTTCCACTGATCATTTTTAAGATGTTTCATCAGCTTAATTGGAGTTCACCTGTGGTAAATTCAATTGATTGGACATGATCTGAAAAGGCATACACCTGTTGATATTCACCTTATTCTTTGCCGACGCGCCATTTGAATCTTTTTGGCTCGAGACTTACAGTCTCATACACTTCCATTCATTTTTAGACATTAAAAACTGCTTGTTTCGCTGTTTAATGTTGCAAACTGATATTTCCTTATATTATTCCACTTGGTCTGTATAGTCATGCAAACATTTGTTTGTAGAGCAAGTAGTTTGACCTTTTTCTGCCGTTTATTATTCCCAGTCATTTCTCCCATAGGCGACTGTATCGGAAGTTCTAAAACAATCGTGAAAACAGGTACACTTCCGCATTTTAGAATAAGGTCAATAAGGTCCCAGGGTTGACAGTGCATGTCAAATTATAAACCAACCATAAATACAAAGGAATTGTCTGTAGACCTCTAAGACAGGATTGTCTCGAGGCACAAGCAAGGGGAAGGGTACAGAAACATTTCTGCTGCTCTGGAAGTTCCAATGAGCACAGTGGCCTCTATCATCCATACATGGAAGATTTTTGGAACCACCAGGACTCTTTCTAGAGCTGGCCAGTCACCTAAGCTAAGTAATCTGGGGAGAAGAGGCTTAGTCAGGGAGGTGATCAATAACCAAATGGTCACTCTGTCTGAGCTCCAGGGTTCTTCTGTGGAGAGAGGAGAACCTTACAGAAGGACAACAATCTGTGCAGCAATCCACCCATCAGACCTGTATGGTAGAGTGGCCAGACGGAAACCACTCCTCACCTTGAATTTGCCAAAGGGCATCTGAAGGACTCTCAGACCATAAGAAACTAAATTCTCTGGTCTGATAAGACTAAAATGTAACTTTTTGGCGTGAATGTCAGGTATTACATTTGGAGAAAACCAGGCACCGCTCATCACCAGGCTAAAACCATCCCTACAGTGAAGCATGGTGGTGGCAGCATGCCACTGTGGGGATGCTGTGGGGATTCTGCAGCAGAAACTGAAAGACTAGTCCGGACAGAGGGAAAGATGAATGCAGCAATATACAGAGACATCCTGAATGAAAACCTGCTTCAGAGAGCTCTTGACCTCAGACTAGGGCAACGATTCATCTTCCATCAGGACATTGACCCAAAGCACACGGCCAAAATATCAATGGAGTGGCTTCACAACAAATAGGTGAATGTCCTTGATTGGACCAGCCAGAGCCCAGAACTAAATCCTATTGAACATCTCTGGATCTGAAAATGGCTGTACATCGTCACTTCCCATCCAACCTGATAGAGCTTGAGAGGTACAGCAAAGAGGAATGGGCAAAAATTTCCAAAGACAGGTGGTCCAAGTTTGTGGCATCATATTCAAAAAGACCAGAGGCTGTAATTGCTGCCAAAGGTGCATCAACAAAGTATTGGCTGAGAATACTTATGTACATGTGATCTTTCAGTTTTTTTTTTTTGTTTTTTTTTTATATATTTGCAACAATTTCAAAAACTCTTTTTTTTACATTGTCATTATGGGGTATTGTGTGTAGTATTTGGAGGAAATAAATGAGTTTAATCCATTTTAGAATAAGGCTGTAACATGAAAAAATGTGGAAAAAGTGAAGCGCTATCAATACTTTTTCGGATGCACTGTACATGTTATTATTCTTCAAAGTCAAGATGTTGCTTTATAATTTAAAACAGGCATTGGAAACCTATTTGGTTGCTGTAAATCTTAGTTTAAGTGTGTGACAGGAATTCCTGGTGCTGTTTTGAAATCTTTACATTGTTTAGGTTCTCAGTTATCTCATTGCAAAAAACATCACATGCATACACAATGTGCTCAGAACACAATGTCTACCAAATATAAATATTAAAAGCATTTTTGGGGGTATTTTTAGGATTTCTCCAATGCTTTCTCATGCCAATGCATTTTGATTTTTTAATTTAGTGGCTAATTTGTATTATTCGTAAATTTATTCCTACAGTACGGTTTGCTATTCCCCCAATGACGGTTGGGTTTAGAGGTGGGGTTTGGTGACATTTGCTAATCCCTCAATGACTGTTGGGTTCAGGGGTGGGGTTTGGTGCCACGCCTCCTTTTAAAGGGCCATGAAACCCCCCTCTTTTAGTTCAAGTCTACCTCAGAATTTTTTTCAAAAAATGCTTCATGATGGGTGTGGAGCTATGCGAGCAGAGGGAGGAGTGGGCGTGGCCAGCAGAGCAGGGGAAAAAGAGAGGAACGGACAAAATAAGACACAAACTGTGAGAAGACCCATGAGTTTATAATTTACAAAGCTAAATTGCAAGAAATAAAAGTAATTTAATGCGCTCCTACATAGGGCTGTGAAATTAATCGAAAATCCGATTTAGATTTTGGCTTCTAATGATTATGAAAAACCATTAATCGAGACTAACGATTATTGCATCATATACCGCCCCCCTTTCCAGTTGTACACATTTGTTGCTCTTAAAAGCGCAAAAGACTGCATGCTTAATGTGTGCGGCACGCACACACAGTCAGAAGCATGTGGTCAGCATTCGGTCTCAGTCGCACACTGAGAAGAGCAGAGCGCACCAACCAGTCATCGTAACATGAGCACTTTAATGGTCAAATAGGTGTCAAAACGCGGTGTTTAGTGATTATTTATATTAAGCTTCATTTGTGTAATAAACAAATGACTTGAGAATCAATAGACAGGTGTAAGAAAAACCATTAAAGTGACAGTGCGCTAAATCTCTACTGCCGCCTGTTTTTATCATTAATCAAACAACAAATGGAGAAAATCCCTCACTGCTCTTGACTGAAGGACTTTTGTAGCTAAAATGTTTTTCTTACAGTGAAGATGCTTAAAGGACAGTTTGTTTCATGTTTTTATTATATTGTATTTATTTCTCTTGCCTTTGCAGGGTGGAAAATAGCTGTATATATGCAGTTAAAGTCAGAATTATTAGCCCTCCTGAATATTAGCAACCCTTTTCCTCCGAAATTTCTGTTTAATAGAAAGAAGATTTTTTTCAACTTATTTCTGAATATAATAGTTTTAATCACTCATTTCTAATAACTGATTTCTTTTATTTTTGCGATGATGACAGTACATAATATTATAGATATTTTTCAATATGCAAGCATTCATATTAAAGTGTGATTCAAAGGCTTAATTAGGGTAATTAAGCAAGTCATTGTATAACAGTAGTTTCTTCAGCAGACAATCAAAAATATATTGCTTAAGGGGGCTAATAATATTGACCTTAAAATAGGTTTCAAAATATTCAAACCTGCTTTAAATCTAGCCAAAATAAAACAAATAAGACTTTTTCCAGAAGAAAAAATATTAGAGGAAATAATGTTAAAATTCTGTGCTCTGTTAAACATCATTTGGGAAATATTTATTTATTTGTAAAAAATTCTCAGGAGCGCTAATAATTTTGACTTCAACTGATAATCGTTTTGATCGAGCAGCCCAACTCCTACATATGTTATTCATAATTTCATATACCCATAACCACAATTTGTTATATCATTATCCTTATTTAAACATTATAAATGAGGAGGACTTCTCTCCTCTTCAGTCCCCGGATCTGAATGCAAACACAGTGGATAACAGTACAGCAGGTCTTGCCGTATCTATTTTAACCATTAGCCCTGCTAGTAATCTGGAAGATTTTAAACATGTGCAAACATGGCAGCACGTATATAGGTAATGTGTCTGAAACTCAAACTGATAAAAGGCAAAATTCGTCATTCTCCAATTCTCCTATAGCTCTCCTAACAAAAATGCTTTCTGCAAACTAACAGCTTTGCTATATCGGCCCTCACAGCATCACAGGGAAAAACTTGCAACAAACCTCGTGGATCATGGAAACAAACACATATGATCCTTTATGACTGGCTAAATACTGTGTGCTGTGCACGGACACGGTATCACAGCTTGGCAGGTCTGACTTGCTTTTGGAATGTATGTGCTCTCATAAATAATTAAGAAGCAGGGGGTTCTCATAGGATAAAAAAAACTTAGTTATATATTGAGAAACCGACATACATTATCTCTGGACAAGCAGATTGGCGCTACGTCACCGAGTTTGATTCTGCCTCAAATATTATTTTAAACCCGGAAGATGAAATTAGCTGACAAAAGCTCAAAGTGATCCAGTTGTCCCTACAATTAAAGCTGACAGGTGCTAATGTTAACTTAACTGATGCTCAGCACACACAAATCTGTAAAAATCTTAGAAAAAGTATTTAAAAAAGGGTTTATTAAACCTTTAAAAGTCATATATTTGCGTATGACTGAACTCAGGAATTAGCCAGTAAGCTGATAAAATGTAAAATAGTTAAGTTTCCTTGTGAGAGTTTGTCTTGAGTTTGTGTGAGTTTGTCTTGTCTTAAAAATAAAATGTGAACCAAGGACAGTGTTGAAAGATTTTTAACAGCCAATTGACCACAATAAACACTTAAACCACAACTTAAAGCTATAACACTTAACGTTATAGCATCAACACTCATGCACAATACATCACCTTGGAATTATAAGGTTCTATCTGCGTTCTGAATGATTTTAAGATATTGAACTGTAAAGTTTTTGCATTTGTTTTTAAATAAAAAGTCTTAAAATGTAAACAACTTATAAAAAAAACACCCCATAATGTAAATAAGTTGTCATTTAATAAGAATATGTCAATAACTCAATATTAACAAAAATGTCAGATAGAACCTTATAATTCTGAGGTGACGAATAACATTTATTTGTTGTCCACTGCAGTTTTGTTGTCTGCCTCTTTAAAGCTCAAGCTCGTTCAAGCAGGGTGGATTCTTATTAGTTTATTTTTATTATTCATGAGGTTGAAAAAAAATGTTATGAAAGGGATTCCAACGGTATCATTCCTCTGTCACCATACTTTTGATGCTGACTTTATACATTGCAAACAATTTGCAGAACTTTATTTGCATGAAAGAAGCACATCTTTTGGAGATATGTGATTCTGGAGAATATGATTCTAAATAGCATTGTGCAAATAACTAATTTTTAGAGTTCAAAAAGTGTCAAGCTATTAAGTGTTGAAAAAAACACTTATAAAAATAAGTAAACATATAAAAATTTATATATGACTATAACTCTGTTTTTGAGGATGTATTTTCATTGAAAGAGATCAAACTGTTGTGCTTTTTCTCTTCAGGTGAGTTGAAGGAAATCAAGCAGGACATTTCCAGCCTGCGTTATGAGCTCCTGGAGGAAAAATCCCAGGCCACAGAGGAGCTGGCTGAACTGATCCAGGAGCTTGGAGACAAACTCAGCAAAGGAAACAAGAGACCGTGACAAACGAACTGGTGTGAAAGTAGCTGAAAGTGTCCTAGAGCTTATTAAATTCGGAAATATTTAGTTTAGATACAAACTTTAAAGTCTTTTTATACTCTCAAGACACCAGTTTGTGAAATAGGTATGATTTGTGGTTGCCATTTGGGTGTAGGGTGCAATTTAATAAAGTAATTATAGAGCAAACTCAGGAAAACCAATAAATTCAGAAGACTCTGTTTCCTCAGAACGTATATTATTAAGACAAAAACAGCAGAACTAAGTGTGTTAGTATTAAATATTATGATAGTTCTGCAGTCCCAGCACTGTGCATTATGGTTTAGAAGGTTGGACTAATGAGATCATGTTTTAAATAAATGTTTGTTGAATAACAATCTAAAATGTGCAAGGGGAGCTCAAAGACCTGGACAAAAATGCAATAACAGTTTTATGTTTCCTATATTTAAATTATGTATGAAGAGTACAACATTGCAATGTACAAATAAGACCAATATATATCATTAAATCCCACAAAATAAAGCAAAATGAATGTCATATTTCACCCTAAGATTGAAGAAGTCGGTTGTCAAGCGGTTGTCAAACGGTTGTGAAAGGTATAGTTTTCTTTAAAAATTCTGTTAATTTACTAATCCTCAGGCCATTCAAAATTCATTAAAACATTGAAGATTTTATGTTGAAATGACATTGCTTGTTGATTGATGCAAACATTAAAGTCAACCAGCTGTTTGAGAGTCTAAAACAGGCATGTCCAAACTCTGTCCTGGGCCGATGTACTGCAGATTTTAGCTCCAACTTGCCTCAACACACCTGCAAGGATGTTTCTAGAAAGCCTAGTAAGGGCTTGATTAGCTAGTCCATGTGTCTGATTGTGGTTGGAACTAAACGTTGCAGGACTCTGGCCCTCCAGGACTGACTTTGGGCACCCCTGGTTTAAAATATATACATATTTAGGCAAAACTAATTTGATATGATGGTCTGAGTGGATTACCAGAATGCTTGTACGTTTGTGTAAACTTCATTTAAATTTATTTATTTTTATTTTATTTATTTTTTTGCAATTAAGAACATTTTTCCTCTGATTATGTAATGTAACAATGCAAAAAAAAAAAAGTTCCTCATGTTTTTTTATATTATTTCACACACAAAAAAAATATATATATTTCTGTTATTAATTACTCGCCCTTATGTTGTTCCACACCCATGAGACCTTTGTTCAACTTCATAACACAAATGAAGATATTTTAGATGAAATCCAAGAGCTCTGTCATCCTCCATAGACAGCATTGGTCCAGATGTGTTTAAAGTCCAGAAAAGGGACCAAAACATTGTCAAAATATTCTGTAAGACTTTGATAAGTACTTCAACTGGGATCATGAAAAGCTTTAGGAACACTTTTGTATTCCAAACTAAACTACTTTTTTTGACAATGTCTTCTGGATCAGATTAGGGTGTGCATTTACTATGAGTAATACGATGCTTGTGTGTTGCACTGCTGACTCTAATGGCAATGCGTCAAATTACTTGTAGCAAAATGTGAAGATACTGTTATACAGGCAAAAACATTCATATTTACAGTATTTTTGAGACCCCATATGATTTCAGTTGACAGTATTTTTGTTGTCTTTTATGGACTTTAAACTATGGATGCACCGAAATGAAAATTCTGGACCGAAAATTCTGGATGCACTTAGCCAAAAACTGAAACCAAAAATGCTTTGTGGTATTTTTTTATTAGTTGATTAAATGATTACATTTTGAAAACCTTTTAAAATTTGACTAAGCTTAGATTATAATAACTTTAAAAAAACAACCACATTGTAATGACTGCAGATGTACAAAGATCCGGAATGACGTGTACAGAAGTTGATCTGGGATTGGTTTATCATAGCGTCCGTCAGTCAGTCAACATGCATTCTCTGATTCAGAGGTTGCATATGATTGACGCACAGCTTTAATGGAAAGATAGTGAATGCAGACATTATTATATTCATTTCACTGGTTTCAAGATTAAAAATATGGGAGAAATATGGGAAAATACCCAATGAAAGGATGATAGCGGGATAGAATGGTAAGATATGGGAGAATCCCCGCAAAATGGGAGTGTATTAAGTGAACCGGAAGTGTTTGTGGAACAACAGTTTTGCAAGGGAACGCAAAAGATCTTTGGGAGGGAATGCAAAAACTTTAAAATATATATATTTTCCTATCACTTCTTTTTTTTCTCCCAACCATTTTTTGTCTCCCACCCAGTTTTTTTTCTTACACCCATTTTCCCCACCATCAATTTTCTTCCAGAGGGGTCATTGTTTTTTTTTTTTTTTTTTTTTTTGACTCAATTTTGGTCAATTTTATCTTTTGCCTGAAAAACTCAAATTTGGTGCATCATTCTTTGAATGTATCAGGACTGTTTGTTGAGGATCAAACTAGATTTAGCTCCTAGATTTCATCAAAAATATCTTAATTTGTGTTTTGAACTTGAATAAATTTCTCAGGGGGTCGAAACAACATGAGGGTAAGTAGTTAATAACGGAATTTAAATTTTTGGGTGATCTGATCTTTTAATTGCAGGTTTGGTTTCCTTATGTGAGGGGTACTGAACTGCATTATACTGTATTTTCAATGTAAGAAAAACATTAAAGTAAAAGTTTTTGATTTTACTTAAGCAATAAGGTGGTACAAGCTGTGCTAAATTTTGAATTCAGTCACATCTGAAGGCATAACAAAAACGTGCAGTGTCTGTCCTTAGCTATGACAATATTCAGCACAGTCTGTTATTGCTTTTTTTAAACAAAAATGGTGAGCCAAAATGTAAGTATTTGTTTGTTACATTTCTGATGTTAAATTTGAATTTTCCATCAGAAAAAAAATGTCCCTGAAAGTGATCATTAACAGCAATAGAATGTTTCTAGTACCTTAAATGAAGGAATTATATTAAAACAGATACTTGAAAACATAGTGTGTCATTTATTTTAGCACATTATATATTTCCTTACACACTTACATTGGAATTGTGTTAATTGGGAGTAAAAGGCATTCACATGTTCACTTATAACAACAATTAAAACTTTATTAGGTACACCTTACTAGTACCGGGTTGAACCCCTTTTGCCTTCAGAACTGCCTTAATCCTTCGTGGCATAGATTCAATAAGATACTGGAAATATTCTTCAGAGATTTTGATCCTTTTTGACATGATAGCATAACACAGTTGCTGCAGATTTGTCGGCTGCACATCCATGTTGTGAATCTCCTGTTCCACCACATCCCAAAGGTGCTTTATTGTATTGAGACCTAGTGACTGTGGAGGCCATTTGAGTACAGTGAACTCATTGTCATGTTCAAGAAACCAGTCTGTGATGATTTACGGTTTATGACATGGTGTGTTATCCTGCTGGATAGCATCAGAAGGATACACTGGTCATAAAAGGGATGGACATGGTCAGCAGCAATACTCAGTTAGGCTGTGGCATTGACATGCTGCTTAATTGGTCCCAAAGTGTGCCAAGAAAATATCCCCCACACTATTACACCACCAGCAGCAGCCGGAACTGTTGATACAAGGCAGGATGGATCCATGCTTTCATGTTGTTGATGCCAAATTCTAACCATACAACCCGAATGTCGCAGCAAAAATCAAAACTCATCAGACTAGACAACATTTTTTCCAATTTTCTATTGTCCAATTTTGGTGAGCCTGTGCGAATTGTAGCCTCAGTTTCCTGTTCGTAGCTGACAGAAGTTGCTCCCAGTGTGGTCTTCTACTGCTGTAGGCCAACTACCCCAAGGTTTGACGTGTTGTGTCTTCAGAGATGCTCTTCTGCATATCTTGATTATAACAAGTGGTAATTTGAGTTACTGTTGCCTTTCTATCAGCTTGAACCAGACTGGCCATTCTTCTCTGACCTCAACAAGGGATTTGCGCCCACAGAACTGCCGCTCACTGGATATTTTCTCTTTTTTCGTATCATTCTCTGTAAACCAGATGGTTGTGCAGATCAGCAGTTTCTGAAATACTCAGACATGCCACGTTCAAAGTCACCTAAATTAACTTCCCTATTCTGATGCTCGGTTTGAACTGCAGCAGATCATCTTGACCAAGTCTACATCCCTAAATGCATTGAGTTGCTGCCATGTGCTTGGCTGATTAGAAATTTGCCCTAACAAGCAGTTGGACAGGTGTACCTAATAAAGTGGCCAGTGAATGTGTGCTTCTTGACATATTGTACATTTGACTGACACAGTGGTTTTATTACAGATAACTACAATTCCAAGTTTGAGGATGTGAACAGCTCTGAGTGGAACATCACACACAGGAACACAAATTATAATCCCAAAATTGCAGGAGTGTAGTGAAACTCACCTTAAGAAAATGTTCATTCTTCCACATGAGAAGATTTTCTTTGACAGGGGAAGGACATGGTCTAAAAATTAATTACATACTGTAATTAATATAATTAAAATGCAAGATAAAAATTTGAAACTAGTTAGGTAGTGCTGTTGCCTCACAACAAGAAGGTTGCTGATTCGAGCCTTGGTTGGGTCAGTTGGCATTTCTCTGTGGAGTTTGCATGTTCTCCTCATTTCCGCATGGGTTTCCTCCTGGTGCTCCGGTTTCCCCCAGTCCAAAAACATGCAGTACAGGTGAACTAGGTAAGCTAAATTATCCGTACCCACATAGCAAAATTTCTCTGGCCCAGCTCTGGCCCACACAATCAGGTTTTGCTTGGCCCACATGCCGCGGTGAATTACGGTACATGACTGGACCAAATCTGGCTTCCAGACAAGGGCCAAACACAGACCATATCTGGGCCAAGTCTCAGCCAAGTTAATAACTCATAACTGGGCCTGAACTGGGCCAGATAGGTTGGTGTGTCACGATTGCAATGAAATTGATAAACACATGGAGTCATGCGCTTTAGGCACACTATGGGCATGCTTGTTCTCAAAGTGACCTGATTGGTAGAATTTTTTTTCTTTACTCAAAAATGATTTTAGTGTATTTTAAATGTGGGTCAAGACTGGCCAAACTCACATGGCCCACTTATCAAATTTTTAAATCTGGGCCAAATAGTACGTTTTGCATCTGGCCCAAATCTTGTGTGCCGCCTTAAAGACGGTGCCACCTCTGCCAAACTCGGGCCATGTTTGGCCCACATGCTGTATGCCAGTGCCGGATGAATGCCTGCTGTGCCAGCTTTATGCCAAATCTGGGCCAGAATTCGTTGCTACTAGGGTAGTGTATGAGTGTGAATGAGGGTGTTTCCCAGTGATGAGTTGCAGCGGGAAGGGCATCCGCTGCCTAAACATATGCTGGATAAGTTGGCGGTTCATTCCGCTGTCGCGACCCCAGATTAATGAAGGGACTAATCTGAAAAGAAAATGAATAAATGCATGAAAATTATAAATGTATAATTCAGTTATCTGAAAAAATAAGTATTTAAAATTTGTAATATATATATATATATATATATATATATATATATATATATATATATATATATATATATATATATATATATATATATATATATAATATTATAATATATATATATATATATATATATATATATATATATATATATATATATATATATATATGTTACATTTTTATTAATTTCGCAATTGCTAAATGCATAAAATTAATACGGTAAGAATGATGAGGAACTTAAATTAAAACAATGCAAAAAATAAAAAATGAAAGGCTGAAATATGTAATGAGCCTGTTTGTGATCGGCTGAGGTCTAGATCCCATCGTCCCGCCCTTTTGGTTTGACAGCAAAATCCTCCAATCAGGCTTCTCCAAAAACACCCCCAGCGCGCGGCATTTTCAGGAAGTGATACTAAATGGAATTTGTGCTTTTCCCCCACGTGAGGCTCCACCGAAGCACCACGCGCAGCAAGAACAAACCGGCTGCTAACGATCACTGTATCACGTCACTGAGAAGCAGCGGCGGCGAGCGAGCTCTGGACCACAAACTACTGCCGTACGGGCACGGCGGAGCGGATCAATCTAGTCTGTAAGTGTAATTCAACAATACCCGACGATGAAACATCTTGGAAAAATTTACCACGTGTTAAAATAAAAATGAATAATTGTGAAAGGGTGGTTTCGCGCGAGCGGCGCGTGGCAGGGATGCGAGAGGCCCGCGCGCACGGCTGCATTAGCCGGTTAGCTAATCAAACTTTAGTCGCCCTTTTTTCTTCCACTCACAGTAAACTACATTTTAATCAAGTAACAATTTATTCAGATCCTCTATCTCTTTTTCAGACTTTCATTGTGATTTTTCCGTCATTATAATAGCCGATAATTTCAGCACTTCGTGCTAGCTAGCTAAAGTTGGCTTCTCTTTTTCAGCAGGTCCAGACAGCGCGAGGAAGATGGCGGACGACCCCAGCGCAGCGGACAGGAACGTGGAAATTTGGAAGATTAAGAAGTTGATCAAAAGCCTCGAGGCGGCTAGAGGGTGAGGCTGGTTCTCTCATATTCTGTTTGTTGGTACACAGGTGTTGAATGACAAACAGTAACACCTCAGGTGCGCGAATTGAGTCGTTCTTCGAGGCAACCACATGCTAACCGCCTTGCTAACAGCTGTTGTAGAGCAGCATGGTGGGCGAAAAACAAGATCGTGAGCTGAATAGTTCTTTATTTCGAAAGGATTACTTGTTGGTAAATGAACAACATTAAGTTTTTGTGGTGCCGTTTGTGATGTGACGCGCCATAAGGATGACGCCTTAAAATGGGTCGGTGGTGGAGGTGACGTGTGGTCTACAGCAAAAACCGTACATTATTAAACTAAATATACTGTTTTGTTTTTGAGAGATTTAAATAGGTCTTATATTTATTTTGTTCGTCTTTATTATTTGGTAATGTTGCTGTGTTTAAGTAGTGTGATGTCTCATGGCGTATAAAACCAGTCGTTGAAAGCTTGCAGCCGGTTACTAATTAAAAAATATATACATCAACATCACCATGATGTCTTATATTCCTGACTTAATTCATATTTTAAAATATTAAATATAAACACTTTGTAGCTATAACAGCACCACCCACGAATTCTTTTGTTCTCTAGCCTTTTTCTTAAACAATTAAAGTGAATGCTAAGCATAATGGCACCCTGGGTTACTTTTAATTGTTTGGAGCAATTCATTGGTGAACTGTACATTTAATACAGTTTAAGTTGTTTAGATTGTTTCATAATATATTAGAAGTTTTGAATCCCCTCCCAAAAAAAAAACATTTTTTTTCCGCAATGTACATTTAAAGTGCTTATGTGGTGATAGTAATTTAGTTCTTAACCTTTAATTTTTTTATATACATGTTTGTTTTTAGTATATTGTATTGTCTACTTGCAAAATAAAATATTTAATATGTATCTGCCATGTAATAGCCAATGGCTTCAAATAAATGAATAAATACTATTAACATTGTATGTTATGTTTAGTAGAAACAGAATGAGGTCTGAATTTTCAAAATTAATATCATGAAAAGTTACTTAAACAGTCAGCATATAATAAATTCTGAAGGATCATGTAACACTGACAATAAGGGCATTGGTTGATGAACAGCTTGCAGTCACAGAAACAATATTTAAGTTTATTTTAGAATGCTTAAGTCCAAAAACATTAGTTGTGAAACTTATTCACTTTTTAGTAATGTATGTTAAAAAAAATTAGGCTAATGAATGAAACTTAGCATTTTTAATTTCAATAAAATTAAATATCAACCTAACTTTTAAACAACCTTTATTTTTATATATATATATATATATATATATAAAGGTGCTCTAATAATAGCTGCCCTTTAAAACCATGTTTTATTCTCTTCCTCAGCAATGGCACCAGTATGATCTCCCTCATCATCCCACCCAAGGATCAGATCTCGCGCGTTGCGAAGATGTTGGCTGATGAGTTCGGCACAGCTTCGAACATCAAGAGCAGAGTCAACAGACTCTCTGTACTGGGAGCCATTACTTCAGTACAGCAGAGACTCAAACTCTACAACAAAGGTAAAATTATGGCTTTACTTCCATTTACATTTTTTTCATCCATTCAAATTCTTCAATTTTTTACTTTTCTGTAATAGTGTGGTTTTAATGTCAAAACTGGCAAGTTCATACAGATATTGTGTATGGGTGGATATAATTGAGCTTTCCACCCTATCTAATCTCTTCATTTGGTGTGGTTTGTTCCGATACCGTCACTAAAGTCTCCTGTTTGTCTCGCAGTGCCTCCTAATGGCCTGGTGGTGTATTGTGGCACCATAGTGACAGAGGAAGGCAAAGAGAAGAAAGTTAACATTGATTTTGAGCCATTTAAACCAATCAACACGTCCTTGTATTTATGTGACAACAAATTCCATACTGAGGTAAGCAGGGTGTCCACGGGGTCTTAAAGTATTAATGTCTTAAATCTCAAAAGCTACATTTAAGGCCTTAAAAATACTTATATCTACTGAAATGTTGTGTTTTAGGTCTTACAGTTTTTTTAAGTGGGTCTTAGTTTTTCTTTGTTCATGTATAGCTACCCAATCTGGCCATTAAGACCCATACAATCACCAACAATCCATCTTAATAAAATTTCATTTAAAAATAGCATTTAATTATTTTGCTTACAATAACATGTGCTTAAACATTCTTCGTTTATTTACTGCTGAGGTTATTGATGTAACCTGTTTTTATTAATAACTTATTTTTGTAGACTAAAGTAATAGGCAACTGTTTTGTTCTAGTCTTTGTAAGCGTTAAAGGTTTTGTAAATGGATATAATTGAAAAAATAATCAAACTAAATTATTATTGTTTTATTTATTGTAATTTGTAAAAGGTTTGATAGATTTTTTTTTAAAAATCCCTAGCATTTAGCCCTGCATAAGTCTAAAATATAATTCATAATGGTCTTAAAAATTTCTTAAATTTAACTTTGAAACCTGCAGAAATCCTGGTAAAAATCTGTTTCTCTTGTTGAAACATTGAAATAATTTGACTTGGAGTGTGACATTTGTTGTGAATGTCATAGAGCTTTTAACAATGTGCAAATTGACTAACCACTTAAGCCCTAAACATTTCACTGCGTGACTATTTATCATGCAGTTAAAATTAAAATCAAGAAAACGAGTCACATTATTGGTGTTACGACATATGACAAAGTAAAATGAGCAGTACTGAATTCTCTGGCCTGTTATTAGTATGCAAGTTTGATAACATATGACATTAAATTTGTATTGCAGTTAAAAGAGTTACATTGAATTTCATCAATGGAAATAGTTCAAAGGTCTAACGTAAACATCACACTTTATATAAAATAATACTGTCTTGTTAATGCTAATAATCCTCATACTGCCCACCCTAAAGGCAGTCGCTCAATAAAGTTGTCTTTAAATCAGCCATTTTGTAAAATTGTTTGAATAAATCACTAAAAGAAGAGTTTTTTTTATATAAAACAACATCTATATATATATATATATATATATATATATATATATATATTATATAACACACACACTGGGCTTGACATTAACTTTATTAAATCACCAGCCACTGTGGCTAGTAGTTTTTCAGCATTACTAGCCACTTAGCATTTTCACATGCCACACTTCTGTTGTTGGGAAAATATTTTGTATGCATAAATATGACTTAGGCATTTTGTGTTATGTCCACATGCATCCTCCATTTCACTTTTTGTGTCGTGTTTAAGCTTGCTCAATGAGCATATGGGTCATAGTGTCATATTACAATTAACTTTTATTCACATGACTTTTCAGAGCTCAAAATTAAGGATTTACCAAATACCCAAAACATGAATAAATAATTATTTCTTAACCACAAACTTTAAATGTGTCAAAACTAGCTAAATATAGCTGTATACTACACTTTTTTTTTAATAAAACATTTCTTTTAAAAAAAAAAAGTATTTAAAAAATAATTAGTGTCATGTATCTAAAACTATGCACAGTAATCTGTCCCAGATAACCAGTTACCTATACACATAAATAGGGAGTTAATTAAACTATATTAACAAAAATAACTATGCAAAAGAAAGCAGGTGACAAACATACTGAGAGTGATAATGAAAGGATGATCACACGCAAACTGTTAATGTTAGGCCAAATAATAATCTCATGGTTTCCACTACATTCATTCTTCCATGGCGGGGCGCCACGCCAAAATTCATCCCGCCACGGCTACATTACAGCTTCTCATTCAAAACATTTTATTTTTTAATAGCGGGTAATAATCGCACCAAAACGTATTAAGGGTAAGTGAATTATAACAGCGCAAACATTTCTGTAACCGCAGTAGTGCTGTGCGTCATTTGTTTACCCTTTAAGGTTACATGCTGACTGATTGACTGGCTGGCTGATTGACAGGCGTGTGAGGCCAGCAAACATGACGTATAGCCGTTTCACTTTACTTCAGGACGCATTAATATCGCTATTTATGTTAATTAGGGAGACATTCATAAATATTTCTTGCAAATCTAATGAATGCTGGAGACATACTCGTTACATAAACGCACAATCGCACTTCAGCAGCATTTATTTGGGAGCGCACAAGATCTGCACTCTTGAAGCGGCTTATATTTGAGGGGGCGTGCGAAAAGTTTTGTGCACGAGCAGAGGAAATCGGCGCACAAGAGATTCACATGCTGTAAGCTATTACATAAATGCGATCACGACTTCTAATACTGCGTTCACGACATTTGTCACTGAAATAACACCACAGGTAGATCTGTGTAAAAAAAAAAAAAAAAAAAGCCCTGCCGCCACAGCTAGAAAAAAATTCTAGAGGAAACACTGAATCTGTTCAAAGCGAAAGCAACCAGTGTTGCTTGCAAAAAGAAAAATTTAGAGCTCTTGAAAGCAGCAAGACTCTGGGTGCATGAGCATAACTTTTTGTCTAGTATATTTAAAAGAGAACTGATCACATCAGTAGTGTTTCTAGGCATACTTGCTTCAAGCAAGGAAACCGGAGCGCACGTTTTCAAACAGTTGCGTGCATCACATCAGCTCAGCTGCTAGCGCAAGGGATCTTCCTCATTCATTATTCGCTTGCTTTCTTTTTCTTGCACGAACAATTCTTTTTGTCAGCTGTGTTGCTTCTCGATTCTAAGATACCATTTGCATACTTATTGTTAAACCCTGCTTTTAAGAAAACTAAAATTTTTGTGGGAGTGGCTAGTGAGTGTGTCTAACCCACAACCGCTAAAATCTACCCGTATTAACATAGCTTTATTTTATTTCTAACGCCTAATTTATGTGTCTACAGGCTCTAACAGCTCTCCTGTCAGACGACAGCAAATTTGGCTTCATTGTGATTGATGGTAGTGGTGCCCTGTTTGGGACTTTACAAGGCAACACAAGGGAGGTGCTGCACAAATTCACTGTGGACCTGCCCAAAAAGCACGGTAAAGCTTGTCATCAAACTGATTGCTGAGGCTTCTTTTGTTTTTTTTTATAGGGTCCTAATTGTACTATTTTACATGAACTGTTTACAGGTAGAGGAGGACAGTCCGCTCTTCGTTTTGCTCGTTTAAGAATGGAGAAGAGACATAACTATGTGCGTAAGGTAGCGGAGACGGCTGTGCAACTTTTTGTGTCCAATGACAAGGTCAACGTGGCAGGACTGGTTCTCGCTGGATCGGCCGACTTCAAGACGGAACTCAGCCAGTCAGACATGTTTGATCCGGTATGCTCTCTTAGCAGCGATTGACTCGTGAACTTCATTCAGAATTCTGTTCCCTTTCTGACTTTGGTTCATCTGCACATGTAGAGGTTACAAGCGAAGGTTCTGAAGCTAGTCGACATATCGTATGGAGGAGAGAACGGTTTCAACCAGGCCATCGAGCTCTCGGCGGAAGTGCTGTCCAATGTCAAGTTCATCCAAGAAAAAAAACTAATAGGTAGCTAATTTAAGTAAGGTTTACAGGCTTGATGAATGCAATAGAATTATTAAGAATGTTTTATTGCTTAAACACTGCCTTTAGTGACACCTTATATAAACTATGAAGAATGTAGTCACTTGCCTATTTTTATTTATTTTTTTATATTTTTTGGCCTTACATGACTCATGTCTCTAATTTCAGGTCGATATTTTGATGAGATCAGTCAGGACACAGGGAAATATTGTTTCGGCGTTGAAGACACACTCAAAGCACTGGAGATGGGTGCAGTGGAGATCCTTATAGTTTACGAGAACCTGGACACTATGCGTTATGTCCTACGCTGTCATGGAGAGAATACTACACCGGAAAATGGTACACACATTTGTACCTCCTGTGGTGTTTAGTCATGATGTTGTTAAACTAAAAGTACTTGCTCATTTCAGTTTCATTACTTTTTTTCATTATTTTCCAGATGAAAAGATCCTCTATCTGACACCTGAACAGGAGAAGGACAAGTCTCATTTCACCGACAAGGAGGTAAATAAAATAATTTCAGCTTTAAATTATTTGTAATGTATGAATCAGCCATTTTATTTTTCATTATGCAAAGTAAAAACAGAGCACTGCTGGATGCAACATTACTTCCTGATCCACTTTTGTATATTTAAGTGCCATTATATTATATCATGGCCTGAAATCAGATCAACAGCCTTTATTACATGTATTATATTATTATATTATTACTGTATCATCAGCCCATAATAAAGCCACATTGCTGTTCCACTATAAACAGTCTTTTGAACAATTGAGTGGAACTTTTGATGGCAAAACCAACAGTCCACTTTTTCAGTAGCACAGGTTTTGCAAGTATTTTTCCCATAGGGATTTTGAAGTTTTTGTTAAACCATTATAATCCACTCACCGAGCCAATCAGCAATTAAATGAATCACTAGAATACAAACTTCAATTTGAAATGCAGTCTTTAAATATTTAACTATTTCTGTGTGCTCTTAGGGAAGATTTACAATCCTGTAGTTGTGATTGGCAATTATGTTTGATGTGAAAACGTAATAATTTAATGTTTTTGCAAAGTGTGCACTTTATATACAAACAGTCTTTATTTCGATTACTCTCTGGAAAGGAATGTATTTTTTTATCTGTTATCTTAATCTGTAGAATAATGCTGACAATAATTTTAAATACACTTTGTTGGACCCTTTTACGTAATATTTACTTTTCCATATAGCCAGTGTGGGCTTCTAGGTAAAGTTGTATAATGTTAACAGTCCTGTATGTGTTTGTTTTAGACTGGTCAGGAGCATGAGCTGATCGAGAGCATGCCGCTGCTTGAGTGGTTTGCCAATAACTACAAGAAGTTTGGGGCCACGCTGGAAATTGTTACAGACAAAAGCCAGGAGGGCTCGCAGTTTGTGAAAGGCTTTGGAGGCATCGGTGGTAAGAATTTAAATAATAAAAAATTTAATATTGATTGTTTCAATCAGAATTGGTGATATTGACATATCTTGTTGTCCTCAGGAATCTTGAGGTACCGGGTGGATTTCCAAGGCATGGAGTACCAGGGAGACGACGATGAGTTCTTTGATTTAGATGACTACTAGGTAGTCGGGACTGACATAAAATTCAAATATAAGATTTTCCCCCCTTCACCTACCCCGCAAACGGCAGGGGAGCGAAGGAGATCGAATCAGCAGGAGGGAGAATGATGAGAAAATGGCGGATGGTCTGCGTGTCCCTGGCTTTAGAATACAGCGACTCCATCTCTGGACTGGAAGAGACTGAGTTTTCTCCTCTCCACTAATTACTGGGTCATCGCAACAAGCATGGCCGTGGCCCGTCTGCCTGTCCTGCCTCAGCTCTTCACGAAAACACTCTAGGCTTTCAGATCTACTTTTTTTCTTCCCTTCTAATCTCACTCCTTTCTTCCTTTGCCTCTCCTTTTATAATGGCATCTGCTGCTGTTGTATTTTATTCAAATGTATTATATTTTCTCTTATTCAGTGTATGAAGAAAGCAGTAGCAAACGATTAGATCCATACTGCTTACCTAGCCACCTCAAGCCCATTGCCAGGCCTGCGTTCTAATTCCCTGGTTAGCCCACACTTGATTTGTTGCCTTGTTTTCTGCTGTAAACCAGTGTGGTGGTGGTGGTGATGCACTCTGAGCCAGCGGTACACCCTGCTCCTCCTCCCATCGCATTGTGCCCACTTTGAGGCGTTTCTCGCTTTCAAACGGACCATAGAGTAACTGGACCCATCTCCATGAAGACCGAGAACCATCTTTCACAGTACATTGCCCTCACTTGTTTTTTCCTCAGCTCCCAGGAGATGCAACTTCTCGAAATAAACTATATATGAGTGCCTGAATTTTGCAGTTTGTGAGATGTGACAGCACAGTTGTACCAGCATCTGGACCGTAACTTCAGCCTCCTGCTGTTTCCGAACATAAAAATCTTTAGCTCGAGCCTTCAGCACTCATTTGGTTATACGATGGCTTTACCGGCAGAACACATGCATGGGAATGTCCATTTGGACCGATTATGGGGTGGGGGTGGGGGGTTACTGTGTTAACTGTGATGTGTGAGTGAGTAAACGTCAGTTCGGCTGTTTAATTCCCTCTTAGAAGTCATTTCCTGAGCCTGTGACCCACCACAGACTTACAAGCCTCTAATTTCTTTCCATTTTCTTTTTTGTCCAGTTATATTTTAACAGCAGATTGGTTTTTAGAAAGACGAGCCGCAAATCAGTGATTCTGGGCCTTTAACAATTGTGGCATGATTGGGTATTCTGATGCCAACTAAGAAAAATATAACCAAATAATGTAAAAGTTAAAAAAAAATAGAATTGAAACGTGGGCCCACGATATTTTAGCAAATATTATGTTGTATATTTTCTCATTTTCTTTGATCCATCACTATTTTGTATAAATCATTTGTTACATCTGGACACAGACATTAAACGTTCTCATTGTTTGCAAATTGCACTTATAGCTTGTTTATTTTGCAAAGCTATTCCGAGTTTTATGGGTTCAAAGTTTGAAAAGATTATTTCTAAAGTCTTTAAAAGTTGAGGAAGCTAATTAAATTCTTTACATTTCACTCCACTTGTTTCAAGCCTATGAGTTCATTTTTTTCTGTTAAATGCAAAAAGAGGATGTTTTGAAGAAAGTTGAAAACGTGTATACGTTATTTATTTTTCTTTGCATGTCAATCCTACAAGTTTACAGCATTCTTCAGACAATCGTTTTTTATTTAACAGAAAAACTCAAGACTTGTAACTACTTGAAGATGAGTGAATTTAGCTTAGAGGTGGATTATCACTTTAATAATTCAAATGGAAAGCTAAGGTTATTCACTTTTTATGCTTTTATTCATTTCAAAATTCATAGATGTAAAAAAAAATTATATATATATATATATATATATATATATATATATATATATATATATATATTATTTGGCTGCTTGGAACGGTTGTCACCACCAAACGTCCAAGAATATTCCTCATAATATATGTGAATCATTGGGGATAACCCTATTCTTTACCCTAGCACCAGACGGCGCCCAATCCCTGTTGGTTTTACAACATGCACAAAACCCTTTTTGTCATTTGCCGACCAACCACAGATGTTCTTACAAATGATATCCCACTTCGATTATGACGTAGCGCGTCAGTACCCGCTTTGTACCTTAGCAGCAGAAATGACCCAATCACAACGCGGACAACGCCCATTTGTTCACGTTTGGTTATTAGACGTCCAATCGGGTGATCCGACTCATAGCTCACTCCCGCCGCCTTCTTTTGTGACGCGTTTGTGTCGCAGGGCGGGGTTTCCATTTTCACTGCGAGTTTCGGGGAACAAACATGGAGACGGAGATGGAGGACAAAACCTTAGAGCAGATGGTAAGTGTTTGGGTGCTCTTTAAACAACATTTTCTATCAGCTTCTTAGCACTTTAGAGATTTCAAATACACACGTCAGGTTATAAACGCAACGTGGTTGAATGTAGTCAGCTTGTGGAGTAGGTAGGGATCGGTTGTGGGGGAAGGAGGGGTGAGGAGAGAAATGGCTGGCTCGGCTGACAGGGAGGGCCCTACTGTGTACCGCTGCTTCCCTTGGTCGCTTTCACTTCTCCCGTGTGTTCCTCTTGATTAAACAGCTGAGGCGAGTATATAGGGCAAGCAGTTGTTGTCGATGGGGGTTGAGGCTTTTTTAGCTAGAAGCGGAGGCGGAAAGAGGGAAACTGCCGCGGCATCGTGGTGAGTCTGAGTCTCATCGACTTTAGCCGGCGACTGGAGCTCTACTGCGGCGTCTCTGCGCCACTCAATCCAGCCCGAATTTTTGGATCCGAGACGAGTTGTGGTTAGAAAAACTCGCAGAAATATTAGCTTGGCGTAAAATTACTGTTTTGTATATACCAGTAAGTGTCTTTTTACTACTCACGACTCAATTTGACTGTAGTTTACAGCTGCGTAATAGGAAGTAACCGCTCGGGCTGTCAATTTCTAATGACGTTTCTGTTCCAAACGATGAGCGAATATACAAACATTGTGGTTTGTTGCTCGAGGAGTTGTTGAAAACAAGTAATTATGTTTTAGTAACCAAAGATATTTGTAGTGAAATGCAGACATTCGTTGATGGTGAGAGAAAAAAGAATTATAGCAAGCAGCTAGGTGGCTAACCACATCAACCCATTAGCATTTGCAAGCTAATAACACTATCAAACAAAGTTTAACTTTGTTTAGGTTAAATGAAAGTTCTACAATAGCGTTTTTAATTTTAAGAAGGTTTATTATTACAATTTAACGTGAGCCACTTGCTATATTGAAATATGTTCCTTTAAAATACAACTGACTGATCCCTAATTGCATAAAAAATACTTTGAAAGTAACATCATTACTTAGTAATTTGATTACTTGACTGCGTAAAGTATCTCTAAATCTCAACATGGACAATATAAATTAAACTTTTACTTATTTAAATGCTAGTCCCTTCAGCTGTAAAATTTACAACTAAAGAAAAGTAAACTTTATATGCATTAACGCACTAAACATTTCAAAATAATGACATTTTAAACGTGCCATTTTGTATTTCATTTTTGCCAGTTTATTAAGCATGTTCAGGTTCTTCCATAAATTGATTTATACAGAGCTGTTGTATTGACAGTATCTTAGGCAAGTACACTGTAAGTAACTAATTAAATGATCAAAATGTAAAGATTTTTTTTCAGTTGAAAGATACATTTATTACAGTAACTAATTACAAACACTGGACACTACATGCTAAATACTTTTTTCTTATTTCATAGACTTTTGAGACAATTCTAAGAAAACATCCACAAACACTTTTTTTCATCAGTGTATACATTTGTGTTTGTACATTTCAATTGTAATGCATATTTCAAATTTTAGTTTCTCTCATTCTCTGAGCCATTTGTCACTTCATAATTACTTGGATGCACTAAATTTTACACTATTATTCTTACCAAAGGTTTTTGCATAGGGAAATATACGCACCGATATTAGACAGTTAATATTTTGTCAAATATTCATGTCAGATTCTATATATTATTGTTTTATTGTGTGGTCACATTGTTCTCTGAATTATGGGGCGATATCAAAAACATCCACCCCAAAAAGCTTAAAAAATATTAGCATGAATTTATGCTTTGATCCACTTCATCCAGTGTTAATTGTTTTGCCAGAAATTCATGCAGAATATTTATATTTTATTAGTCTCATATGCACTCCCCCCCCCCCTCCTCTTTTTTGCTTTATTAACAAGAACCAGCATAGAGTTTTATTATACAAAAAATCACTTCATTTTTTTTTTAAGAAAGATTAAATGGAAAAAAGAAGAAATAAAATAATGTATAAAAACAATTTTATGCGAAAATGTTAAAGGAGAAGCATATGGTAACTGTTTTAATTGCTTTTCTATTTTTAGACTTTGAAATCACTTTTATGTACATTTGAATCTCTTTTTTTCTAGCACCATGAAGAGAGGTTCGCTTTTGGCAAACTTGTATTCATGAATGTAAAATTTACATAATAATAAAAAAAAAGTTTATAATAAAACCAGCATCTTTTAAAGGGTGATCCTTAACATAACCAAAAATCATGTTTATAAGATAATGGAAATGATTTCAAAATTTTATGAGCAATAAAAACTTCAACATTAATCTAAAAGAAGTTGAGTATATCGGCAAGACCAAAATAAATATGAAATAGTTTCTAGTCTCATTTGCACATCTAACTACATTTTAGAAAAATTTTAATACTCAGTTTTTTTCATTTCATGTAATCAGCCATATGTGATATCTGTGTAGTCTTATGCTGAACTTTAGATAAAATACCTGTTCTGATCTTATACATTTAAATAGTGTGTTTTACATTTTTGAATATGCTCTTAATTAGTAAAGCTGTCTCTGGATTAATATCTGTACTAGTCAATACAATAACATTATAGAATCAGTTTTGCAAAGTGGATTTGATTCTTGTTGCCATGGATACAGTGAAAAGGGTAGGAGTGAATGCTCTTGAGTTTGTCCACTTGAATCGTGAAGCTAGATAAATATCGTGAAGATAGATAAATGGCTTTTACTCGAAGATAACAAGCCATGTATATTTGTGTGTGTGTGTGTAGACTGCTGAGAACTCTTAATGAATCGGAAACTTCCTGCTCTGCTGACCTAGAAAGATGACTTGAAATGGATTTGTCATCCCTGGAGTTGGCATTAGTCAGATATGGTTATAATTGTTAACTGAAACTAAGTCATACTTTCTCATTGTCACTAAAGTAACACAGTCTTGCTTCACTTGATTTCACTCAGAGAGGTTTTGCTGGAGTTTGAAAAGGGGTATTTTGTTGTTATTTTAATATTAAAAAAAAAAATACTAGGAAGCATTTCATGTAGTTGCCAAGGCAACAGTTTAAGTACTAAAATCAAAGACTATAGAATGCACTGTAAATACTTTGCTAAAATAACAAATGGATTAAATATAAAACGAAAATTACAAAACATTCAACAAAGTAGGAAAAACAAACATTAATTTATTCCAGAGTTTTTGCCTGAGTTTATTATCGCCAAAAACTTACTCCCACAAAGATGTTACTTTATACAAAAATATTTTATATTTTTAAATAATTGATGATGATGATGATGATGATGATAATAAAAATACATGTGATTTAACAACACTAAATAGTAATGCAAAGTGGATAAAAATATAGAATTTGAGTAACTTGAATGCTGAAATCTCACCAATGCTCTTTAATAATGACAATGTCTTGCTTCAGTATCACGATTTATATAACAGCAGCAATTTTTTAGCGGTTTTTTAAAAATATTACATCTGTAATGTCACACCAGTTTATTTAGTCCAGTGAGCTTTTGCCCATAATAGTAGAGTTTGGCTGATATTCACAATCAGATTGGTGACTAGGGCTGTCACAATAATCAATATATATAATATATGGACTTCTCTCACAACACATGGACATGACCTCTGTCGTTTTTGGTGATGCTATATATTTTACCCATATATAAAATCATATTCTAGCAACAGTTTAGCTGATTGCAACATCTTGATTAAAGGTGTCAGTGTCAGTATGGTTAAACACTATAGTATTTACATAAATTATTTTAGTATATTTCATGGGGGTGCCTGATGACTGAAAATACATGTGGTAGCAAATATCGCAGCCTCTGTTTTTATTTAATTTTATTTATTTGTTTGTTTAGAATATAGGTTTTCACATTGTGATTCCAATGCCTAATTATTAAATCTTTTAAATGACTAAATATTCTTATGAATATAATGTGTTCTTTGGAAGAGTGTACTTGTATTATGATGATATTATATTGTCTTTCTGGCATTTTATGAGTGGCATAAAATGGTCTTAAAATGACAGTAATATCGTTTATCGCAATATATTTTAGTGTCCTAATGGTGACTACATATTAACGCAGGTGCTGAGTCGTGGATACTGAGCTTAAAGATATGGATGGCATAATTTCGGTCGTGCCTGTATTTGGGATGTAAGCATATCCTAGTGGTGGCCTTGGCTGTGGGACAGCTGTTGACACGTTACCCAAACACCTACACGCCCTGCCCCATCCCACATCTCCGCCGCATGCTGATGGAGAGTCTGTCCGATTATTCAGCACTCCCAGATCGTAGGCTGGCACTTGTTCCTTTCAGCTGCTTTCCAACAAACAATGTGGTGTGATTATGAACATATGAAAGCAGATGATGAAAGTCTTTTATGTTTAGGAGTGCTTTCAATTCATATTGCAGTGCATGTTTGATTTAAAACAGACATTACTGTTGATTTCTGAATTATTGCATTTGTTTCTTCTTCGTCTGCAGAACACCTCTGTCATGGACCCGCAGACTGCAGACCGCTCTCCAAAGATCACATTGATTAAGGTGAGGTGGACGAGTGGTGCCTCAGGTTTGATGTCACAGGCTGTTAAGAAAATAAACAAATACAACAATAAGGGTCATTTGAGTTGCCTCTCCCTGGGCTTTAAAGGATTTTTCTTATTCAATTACTGTTGACTAAGGGGTTGTTTCACCTAAAATGTGCATGGTAAACATGTGTGCCTATTTCAGTAGGCCTTTATTGTATCCGTATTTAGGATTAGCATTTCCTTCTGAATGTCTTAGGCAGTTATAATGGCCCTGAAAAGATATGGACACGTACACTACTAACACTACCTGTGTTGTGAAGTCAGTTGAAGTCAGAATTATTAGCCCCCCTGAATTATTAGACCTCTTATTTATTTTTTTCCCCCAATTTCTGTTTAATGGAGAGAAGATTTCTTTCAACACATTTCTAAACGCAATATTTTTAATAACTCCTTTCTAATAACGGATTTATTTTATCTTTACCACAATGACTGTAAATAATATTTTACTAGATATTTTTCAAGACACTACTATACAGCTTAAAGTGACATTTAAAGGCTTAACTGGGTTAATTAGGTTAACTAGACTGGTAAGGGTAATTAGGCAAGTTATTGTATAATGATTGTTTGTTTTGTAGGCTATTGAGAAAAAATATAGCTTAAAGGGGCTAATAATTTTGTCCCCAAAATGGTGTTTAAAAAATTCAAAATCTGCTTTTATTCTAGCTAAAATTAAACAACTAAGACTTTCTCCAGAAATAAAAATATTATCAGACATACTGTGAAAATGTCCTTGCTCTGTTAAACATCATTTGGAAAATATTTAAATGCGTAGAAAAAAATTTGAAGGGGGCTAATATTTCTGACTTCAACTGTATGTGTGATTTTGGTTCTTTTCTTATGGTTAAAAATCATTGTTCTCCATAAAATTTGATAAATCGTTTTTTGTTTGTTGTTGGTTTAAAAAAATAAAGCATTGAAAGCATTCAGAAGGAAACACTGGTTACTAGTGGAAAATATTTTAACCTTATTAATGCTTTATCTGTTACTTTTTGATTTAAATATCCTTGTCAGTGGCGTATTTAGGCATGGGCAATATGGTCGATCGCCCAGGGCAGCATCCTGCTAGGGGTGGCATGGAGAGATGGTGCTAAAAAAAAGTGGCCCAGTAAAAGCTTTGAGATAAGATTTACTTTATGCAAGTGTATTAATTTAATTTAGGCAGACATGAGGGATAATTCACATTTGGCGTCTAATGCACATCCAGGTTTGTTATTCTTTATGTGCAACTAAAACTATGCTAGTGAAAACAAATTGACGCATGTGCTGCTCCTGATCCCGGTTGTTCACATGCACGCCGATATGCATCGACATGCAAGTCGACAAAACTGAAGTTTATATTATGATGATGATGTTACTTTGACTAAGCATGGTTATGAAGCAAAAAGGAGGAATAATGAGTCAAGGAGGTAACTAAGACTTCATAACTTTTATTCTTGGCCATGAGTCGGGTCTAAGACAACAGATAATTCTATGAAACTTATAATTTTTGACAGTTTCTATAGAACTGTCAAAATTAATATACATGGAAAAGTATAGAATATTACTCCAGTTGTCTTTACATTGTTTTTCAGTTACATTTAGGATTGATTTCTGTTTTTTAAAATAATAATTGTATAATAATAATAATAACAATAATAATAATAATAAATAATAATGTTTTATTGAAAATAAATATATTTGAATGTTTATAATAATTATTTCAAATGTATACATATATATATATATATATATATTTATATATATATATATATATATATATATATATATATATATATATATATATATATATATATATTTAAAATATTATTATATAAATTCAACCACATAGTCTTTATTTCTTGGGGGATGGTGAGAGGGTATGTTTGGGGTTATTTCGCCCAGGGTGCCATTTAAACTAGAACCGCCACTGATCCTTGTTTAAATGCATCAAATTAATTGCTTTCAAAAATCGGCTCTTCAACATGAATTTCATATTAAACCAAGATATTGTTTCAAACGTGCAGTGCTAGACTAAAATGTTTAACAGAACATTTTTTTTTAATGAAATGTTCTGCCTGAAATTGTATTAGCTTGGTATTAAGATGCTTTGTTGTTGAAATAAGCGATGTTAAATACAGGTGAAGATGTGGCCTAATGTGTTTTCAGATTGTCCACTTTTGACCACTTCCATAGGTAGTTAAAAACACATTCAACTAGATTCTTTTTTTTAATGTCAATGCTTCAATGCCATTAAAAGCTTGCCTACTATCTGCTTACTGAAATAATTATTACTCCTTATGATTATATTATGTTATTAAAGCATGCTAGCCTGACACTTTAGACCTTTTGAAACAGTAAGTTTGCTTTGAAGGCGAAAACCTGTAAAAAGTGTAAAGTCCTGATTATAATACTGTCAGCAGATTTTAACATGGCAGCCTTCCTTATTTTCAGTCATCTTTCAGGCACGTACATTGGCAAACCTCAAAAAAGACCCTTTCAAATTGACAAAGCATTTTTTTTGCCTGCTGTAAACAGGCCGAACGTGTCTCTCTTAGTAGCAGAGCACCTACATCTGCCTTGAAATGCTATAATAGTTTTTATTGCCAATATTCTGAATCTCCTCCAATATGTTCTTTCTTCCCTCCTTCCCCTATACAATTCTTCCAGTCTACCTTTATCTGTCCTCAGGTGAGTAATGGACCCTTGACGGGCTCTAGGAAGCGGCCGTCAGAGGGAAATTACGAGAAGGAAAAGGACGTGTGCATCCAGCTCTTTGATCAATGGTCTGAGGCCGACCAGGTGGAGTTTGTGGAACACCTGATCTCACGCATGTGCCATTACCAACACGGCCACATAAACTCCTACCTCAAACCCATGCTCCAAAGGGATTTCATTACGGCACTGCCAGGTAACCCATAGAAGTCCTTATTTTTGATGAAGAGTTCACCCATTACATTTTACAAATTAACCCTATAGGTAAAAAGGGTTGTGTTTATTCAAATCCTCTCTTTTATTGCAAGTTTTGTCTTTTAAGATTTACCTCCCTGGATTTAAACAATCTCTCAATCATTTGTGTAACAGCTCAGGGTCTGGATCATATAGCGGAGAATATCTTGTCGTTCCTGGATGCTCGCTCGTTGTGTTCGGCTGAGCTGGTGTGTAAGGAATGGCAGCGTGTCATATCTGAAGGCATGTTGTGGAAGAAGCTGATTGAGAGGATGGTTCGGACAGACCCGCTGTGGAAAGGCCTATCAGAGAGACACCAGTGGTGAGTCACAATGCTGATATCACTGTTTACATCCCTCAAACCCGCTCATTTATACACAAGCTTTAACAACCTCATCATTATCTCTCAGTGAGTCATTATGTGACCAGACATTCTGGGGTCCTCCGTTTAGATTGTCTTGTAGAAATTTTTTTTTTTTTTTTTTTTTTTTTTTTTAAGTTTTTGTCCTTGAATTATAAAGGCATGTTTATAAGGAATGTGTTTCATTCACAGGGAAAAATACCTGTTCAAGAACCGCACAACAGAAGTTCCTCCAAACTCGTACTACCGCTCTCTTTATCCAAAAATCATTCAGGACATAGAGGTGGGCTATTTAAATATTTGTTTTTGTTGTCATTTTAGGAATATATTGTGATTTTTATAATGTCGACTCTTGCAAGCCATTGTGAAAGTTTTGTACATTGCACTTGATTGAAATTGATTTAAGTTAGGCTTTAATGCTATATAAACATTGGCATGTGAACATTGACAGAAGCTCACCATATTTGCGTAATCCACAAAAACAAACTTCAGTGATGCTCTGTGCAGAGACGCATGAGAATGAACCTAATTGGTCTTAAATTTAATATAAGTGCCTGTGCTTGTGAATTTGACGAATGTGAAATTTAGTGCTGCATTTCAATACAGTTGTCACACACTAAACAATAAAAACGAGTCAAAATATGAGTGAGTTTTAACTACCAGAAAACAACTGCTGCATAAAGAGACCAATGAAGGAGCTCTTCCTTTATAAAAAGTGATGATAATATTCAGTGTTCTTACAGGTGCTGGTAATCTTTGAAAATGCTTTGATTTTAATCTAAGATTTTAAAAGTGCTTAGATTTTTGATAAAATGCTTGGTATGGCTTGAAAATGTAATTGGTGCTTTTTTATATTAATTTCTTACTAAAAAGGTAATAATGATTAGCTATTTATTAGGGATGTAACGGTATCAGAATTTCACGGTTCGGTAATACCTCGGTATGAATGTCACGGTACGGTATTTATTGAATCATTTACAGGAAAAAACAAAACTTATGAAAATACTCCAAAAAAGTGCCAAAAGTGTCAATGACATACAAATTAGCCATCTATCTGTAAGCTTTGAAACACTAACTTCAATTTTAATAACAAAAAATTATTAAACCATGTAAAAAAAATAAAGTTTCAATTTAGTATTGTTGAAAACTCACCACATTCAACATTTAATCACTCACTCACTTAGATAGAGATGGGTTTAAAGGAAAATTATCATATAATTATAATCTGGTAAAAGCTGGTATCTCTGGGTATTTACAATGTCCCCTGCAACAGAAAAAAACCCTCTCATTTGGGACTGAGGTTTCTGGGACAAGAGAGATATGACTTGGCCCAGGTTGACAGCAGTGGGGTAACGTTGTGCATTGTCTTTCCCCCACTTGAGAAGACAAACCATGAGTGAGATAGAGATCTCTTTGCGGTACAAGTCAATGTCTGCATCAATCTGAACAGTGTGCTGTGTTTCTGCAGTCCCCATGACTGTTATTAGCAAGTGTGCCGCAAGCCTACGTTTGAGTGAAGGTTTCGGCCGTTAGATCGCCCCCTGGGGGCTGGCTGCAGTACAAGTCATAAAGCCCGCCTCCTCCGTGTTAATGAAGGAGACTTGAGCCCAAATAAAAAAAAATATTACACTTGCAATAAAATGTCCCGAAAGATAGTTCTGGTCGATTAAGGCACTGGTTATTGTGCTGAAATAGGTGCAGATCTTCATTTTTGTAAACAGTTTGTTTTTAGCAGTAATTTAATGCTGGGCGTGTCATCGTGATTGACAGCTGTGATTGACAGTTTCTCAAAGCGCGGCGTCTGAGCTTCGGCAGGAGACTGAAGTAGACTGAAATGTTATTATTCGATTTCTGTGTTATTTTACCATGACAAAATGAGTTCAGCAGTAAACTATAGTTTCTGACATACATGATCCTGGTGGAACACTGTTTATTCGCTAAGTTCAGGGCTTTTTTCGGGCTTTATTAGTTTGCTGATACACGCCCAGCCACCCAGATAGCAAAACACAGTTCCGGCTAGATTCTCGCCTGCCAGAGACTTATCTCTTAGAGCTCAGACTGACTAATGTTACCTCTGCTGGACCTACTCCGGATGCCTGGACTCACTGCCCGATTCCAGTCCGAGTCAATCGAGCCAGATGCAGTGGCCGAGCGAGCCGGAATCAGCCCGTGACGCCGCGAGTAAGTTATGCGCTGTGGCCCGGAGCTGGCGCGATTGAATATATAAAACCCTCATATTTGTTAACGTTATTACATCCATTTGTGTTGATATGACAGCAAACGCATGCTGAGAAGTTCGGGGGGCGTAGTTGATTTTGCATAAACCGTTTGATTGGAAGCTCGACTCTGCTCATTTTCGCGGCTCCTCCTCTGGCTCCATCAGACAATCCTTCTGCGCATGTCTGGCTCCAATTTCAGCAGTCTTTTGCGATAGTTTGTGCCCGTCAAGCAGGCGTTTTGCCCTCAAGGCGTTCAATGGGAAAAAGGGCTGTCGCGTCGTCCATATTTTTTACAGTCATTGGTTATTAGTCGTATTCCCCAACTTGCAGGCACGTGCACACGTAGGGCTCAACCTGTGCAGTGCACATGCCCTTTTTAGTCTTGGATAGAAAATGCCGTTCCAAAACGATCAAAAGTGCCCCCGCGACGCGACACAACCTCCGTCCAATCCAGCCCTTCAGTAGGCGCGCGACAACACCTCTCTTGAATATGCGCGCTCAACCCCCCCTCGGCGCTTTACAATACGCGCGCCACAACACAGCTGATCAGAACGCGCGCCACAACACAGCTGATCAGAACGCGCGCGACAGGACCGCTATTCAGCACGCGCGCGGCGACAACACCCGCTTTAGGTTCGATCATTTCCATCTTTTTTTTCATCTCCGCTTCTAACAGCACACTCCATTTCCGCATTACTGGATCTGTAGCGACAACAGACCGCAAAGGATTATGGCCACGCCTGGGCTGATGGGAAATGTAGTTTCAGCTACGTCCCGTTCGCTTCATTCGCCTGAGCAAATTTTCTCAGAAGACCTATAGTTTTACCGAGTCATGCGACTTCGGTAATATCGAAAAAAATTAATATTGCGGTATGACGGTATTTACAATACCGTTACATCCCTACTATTTATATAAATAAAATATTTTAGCATTAAAGTATGTGCATATGCCTGTAGCACTGCAAGTTTTTATTTTTATTATTTTTTTTATATGTTTTTAGTTTTACACTCAAGGTGAGGAAACTACATTTAAGTGTCTACAGTGTTGTTGTTTTTTCCCATTAGAATACTATATTACAGAATGCTATAACAAATAGCATATGATATAATGTAGTCTAAAGTATGTAATTATGTAATTTGCCACACTTGTAAAGTGCTGAAAAAGTTTGAAAATGCATTTGGAATGTGCTTAAAGTGCTTAATTTTGACTTTGAAAAATGTTACTTCAGTGCAGATGCACTTAATATTTAGCTTAATATTAATATTTATTTTTATTAATTTTGATTCAGTTTGTTTTATTTAAACGCACACAGTTGGTCTCTTGATGCTGTAGTTCTGGAGCTTACGCAGCATGCCTGCAAAACAAATTGTAAAAGGAAACTTTTGACAGTATTCAAAAGCGTTCATGCAAATATACAAGGGAGCGGTTTAAAGCATTGACCTATCTGTGGGTACCAGTTATGTAAAAATGACTTTTAAAATATACCATGGCATTCCTAAAGTACCAGTTTGATAATTTTAAACCTGAGTTAATAAAATGATCTAAATAGTTACAAAAAGTGTTTGCCTTTATTTTTAGTTATTTATTTATTTTTATTTTTTAGACCATTGAAGCAAACTGGAGGTGTGGTCGACATAACCTGCAGAGGATTCAGTGTAGGTCGGAGAACAGCAAAGGTGTTTACTGCCTCCAGTACGATGACGAGAAAATCATCAGCGGTCTACGAGACAATTCTATCAAGGTATGAAAACACTTGATCTTGTAATTCTAGTGAAGCTGTTGTGGGTTTGAAGTCATTACTGGTAAAAACCACACCATTTGATTGCGTCCTCCTCACGCTGGTGTGATTCAATCTATAACCACATCTGACTTTAAGTGCGTTCTTGGGAATTATGCTGAAGATGCATTTAATCCGTTTTTGCAACACATGATCTTGTGACTGGAGGAAGAAAGGCTCTAAATTCAGGAAATCAGTTCAAGTATTGTAATACTGAAACTAGTGAAAAGGGTGTTAAAATGGGTACTGATTCAAGTGACTCATTATAAAGGCGAGAATGACTATTGATGTTGATCATATGTAGTTTTAGTGGTTGTTTAAATGCCTCTCAGTGTATTGTTGTGGTAAAAGTACTGTTCATATGCTTTGTGGTTAACTTTTGACTATAAAAAAAAGTCAAATCATTATTGGTCAATGCGGACAATACCTTTTTAAAATGTTAGAAGCAAAGTTAAAGAAATACTTGATGTTAAATAATTTCAAAAATCAGAAATTTTCCAGTTTTAACTTTTTATACATTATTTTTTAAAGCTCTAAATAAAGTGAAAGAACCAGCTAAGGTTAAAATAAGGCTTGAAAGTGCATGGTTTAAAACTATTGATTCATCTATAAAAGTCGACTCCTAGTGAATTAAATGAATCGCCGCTGTAACGAGTCTTTAGTCATGTCAGCGTGACGTCGATACGGAACTCAAGCCCCGCCCATTTGTTGCGTGGATAGACCTAGGAAAATTAAAACCCCTGGCATGCCCACAAAAACTAAAAAGAAAACGAGTAAGACAAACACGATAGCAGATTCCGGTTGAATGAAGTCGTGTAGATGCTGTGGCCTGAAGTGTGGGGAGAAAGTTAGTGTTGTTTTTCCTACCCAAAGATAAGGCTTTGAAGAGTCAGGGGTTGAAGTTTATTTTTGCAAACATACCTTAGCATTATATATTCTGACAAGTGCTACAGCAATCTACTCCCTTATAGGGGATTCATCAGCCGTTTGTTAAAGGCAGGATCAGAAAAGACTTGATATATGGGACTTGTTTTTGATGTCACAGCTTCACAGAAACTTTACAGTACACAGTTCATGGATCAGTTTCCTCCATTTCACAAGTGTAGGCAAGTTCAATTTTAAAATGGTTGCCTCCCTGTTTTCTCTAGCTTGCAATTTATGTATTTAATTGTGTTTTGTTACTTGTAACCTCTTGTGCTGTATCTGGTTAACTCTTTATATTCTCATATCGCGTCTAAAACCACGGTAAAAACACGGCGCGTGCCGCTTTATGTATTTAAATGCATTTGTGAGCTTCCGATCCACTGCTGTTTGTTGTTGCTTTGGCCAACGTCAGCTGCTGTTAAACACGCGCGGCGGTCAAGTTTCAAAATAGTTCAGCTTTGGCCACTGTGTGGATTAATAATGAGCGTTTTTACTCATGGATAAGAATAGAGCAACATGCTGGTGTATAACTGCATTGCTTTAATTCACTCCTGCATTGGGCTCATACAAATTCTTCACTCTGACTACTTCAAAATTGTTGGTGAGCCATGTTGGGCATTTCTCTGTCTCATGTTGAGCATAATCGACCAATCACAACAGATTGGGTCATTGGACCAATCAGCGCAGATTAGCATCGCGCTAAGGAGGGGTTTGAGAACAAATGACCGTTGAACGTATTATATGGGAGTGTTGGGATAATTAGGTAAAAATAAAGGCATAATATAAGAAGTGAAAGTGTTTTATGATCTTGCATGCATATCAGACAGTTGTTGGAGACCCCCAAAACCAAGATATGACCCTTTTTAATGTATAATAGGGGCTTTTTAATCAAATATCAGTAAAGTTACATTTATATTTTTTGGACTTTTGCCAACACAGGTATAAATTAAACAGCTTATTTTATGCTTTAAGACTTCAGAAATCCTTTTTTGTTCAGTAAAAACAACCTTAGTAAACCTCTTAATGAAAGAACGTGTAAACCGCTTTTAAATGTATATATTTATTTGAACAAAAGCCGATTAGATCCAATACATGTTTAAATTCAGATTCATTCTCACTGCTATAACACAAAACTAGCCTTTAAAATTGTCCAATATATTGGTGCATCCCATTTAGAAAAAGAATATTTGCGCAATCACTCTTATCAAATGAAGTTCAAATTTGAGATTGTGAAATTGATGATGTTTGCAGTTGTGAAAAGACGTCATATGTGTGTGTTTGTCCTCAGATATGGGATAAGCAGACTCTGGAGTGTTTGAAGATCCTGACGGGGCACACGGGCTCTGTGCTGTGTCTGCAATACGATGAGAGAGTCATTGTTACCGGCTCCTCTGATTCCACTGTCAGGTCAGATTTCTATCGTCCTCTTGCTCTCTATAAGTCCTCTGTTCATTTCTCCATTTTTTTTTTTTCCTCTCCCCCAACCCTCCCCCCCCCCCCCCCCACTCTTCCATTGCTCCACATGTCTGTTCAGCTGGAATGAAAAAGGACCTGATAAAATCTGAATCCTCTTGCCTTTTCTTTTTCCCCCCAGAGTGTGGGATGTGAATTCGGGGGAGGTTTTGAACACTCTGATCCATCACAACGAGGCCGTGCTCCACCTGCGGTTCTGTAACGGGCTGATGGTCACCTGCTCAAAGGATCGCTCCATTGCAGTGTGGGACATGGCCTCTCCCACAGACATAAGCCTCCGCCGGGTACTCGTTGGACACAGAGCTGCAGTCAATGTGGTTGATTTTGATGACAAGTACATTGTCTCTGCCTCTGGGGATCGGACTATAAAGGTCAGCACTTCAGTCTGTTATCAGCTGTCAGTCAAAGCACAAATCAGTGCTCTTGGGGTTGTATCTGATTTCAGATGTACCTGACCCTAATACATATCAGTCAGTCATCTTCCACTGGGAATATTTTTTTGTTGTTTTTTTTTTTTTTCTTTTAGGAAAGTTTACAGACTTTCAAGTTTAATTTTGTTGTGCATTTTTAAAATATTTGTCTATTTTTAAAAGGTACAGGTCATTTACAAATCAACACAATTCTATGTTAAGGAAATATAATCCACTAAATATGGATCAAGTTATACAAGCAACTTTAAAATATTGAGTTAGGGCAAATATGCACATTATAAGCAATATGAAAGAGATTCCTCTGTTGAAGACAAATAATCACTCGTTCAAATACTAAAAGCTCACTCTATTATTACAGTTAGGTTTTTACAATTGTTTTAAAGTGTGAAAGCTTATGGTATTCATTCATGACTCATTTTGAAAAGTCCTTAATCTAAAACAGTCACTCTGTCAGGTCTATTAGAACATATTTCGTTTGATATTTGTAGTTTTGGACAGAAAATATCCCTCTGTGTGTGTAATATATATTATACATGATTCAGTAATGTCACATGAGCAAAGGTTCAGTTCACCACCCTCTAAGCATTATCAACCATTTAAAATGCCACTACATACAGTTTTTCAAGCATAATTTTTCCCTAAAATAATATTAGTACAATTACTTTTAACTAGGTAAATTCTGCTTCTGTGGCTACCAGATTTGCCTCCGTTAGCCTAAAATCACATCAACTTTGGGTAAGGGTCCTGGTACACAGCCTCCATCTCTGCTAGTGAAACCATTTACGTTGTCATAGTGTAGAAATGCCTGTAAGCGTGTGCGAGTTGCTTTGTTGGTAATGGGCAATAGACTATATCACAGCTAGTTTTTCAGCCCATGAAAATTTCATTCATTTTAATTTCATAAGTTTCTTTTTACAGTATCGATGTTGTAATGTAATTCAAATATAATCCATTAAATAGACTGGAGCATGAGTTAGGTCGTTAAAGGAGATGAAAGAGCTGTCTTTAGCAGCAGGCTAGGGCAGAAATTCCATTGAAAATACTGGGGTAAAATTAATTTCCATATTTTAAAGACATGGCACGGAAAAATAGAATTTAATGCAGTGCTTCTTGTTTGGTCTAATAGCCACTTTATATCTTTGTTGCTGCTTTTTTTTTTTTTTTTTTAAATGTATAAGGAAATCAGATCTTAAACCCGGAAGATGTATAGTGTTTTTAAGCCAGTGTTTCTTAATCACGATTGTCACACCACAATGCACAGCATTTTTATTTATTTATTTATTTATTTTTTGTATGCTTTAACTTCTGATTTGACTAACATGTCCCCTTCAAAGTAGACTCAAGTTATTCTGCTGCAATTTCAGTTTAAAGCATTTTAATGTTTAATATGACTATTTATATTGTTACCGTCTTATCACACTTTACGCTTTTCTAAGATGAAAACACTGCAGGCAAAGCCATTTGCAAATCTGAGACCACTCTGATGTAAAATAAAGGGTTCTTGTGGTCTGGAAGAGTGCAATGAAGCAGTACGGGAGCAATGCACAATATGCGAGGACCTGTCAGTCAGAACACAGTTCATGCATGGAGCACATGTAAAAAGCTTGTTCTCTGAATCAGGTGCATTGTAAATGAGAGAATTATACGAAATATGTAGATCGAGGGTGGCGTGAGAACCAGGATCGAAATTCTGCTTTAAGTAAACCTGAATTGTTTGTTGCATTTTTATAACAGTAAATTTAGTAACAAGGTTTTCTTCCAGCAAATGCACTAGCATAAAAAAACATTCATTGTCTTAATGATATCCACCAAAATCTTTTGCATATATATATGTATTTTTTGTTAATATTGCTTATTTCTGGGTTAAATTTAGTTTTCTGCTTATGTCAATCTAGAAATGTCCAGCAGAGGGCAACAGTGTCACAGGTTTTCTGTTTGCTGGAGAATAGAGTGCTTCAGTTTGTGCTCATATTCTCCAGATGCTGGCTCTTCTCTGCTGGATTTGGGATTCCGGGAACAGACCCCCCTGGTCCAGCCCACCCATCACTGGGAGGGGTGCCAAGTCACTGTGCTGCCCCCACCCTCGCAAAACATTCCTTAAATAATGAGATGGGCATTTTGAACTGGTGTGTGTGTGTGTGTTAATGTCTTGAGGTGGTTTCACATGTCACACAACTTCCTGAAGTGAATATGCAACTGGCTTACATCAGTGAAAAATGGCTCATGGTTTGAAGCTAAGTCTAACCTGCTTTAAAAGTGTTGCATTCAGTTTTTAATCCAGATGTGTAATGTTTTTCAGGTATGGAGTACAAGCACCTGCGAGTTTGTTCGGACACTAAATGGTCATAAGCGAGGAATTGCTTGCTTGCAGTACAGAGACCGACTTGTGGTCAGCGGCTCCTCAGACAACACCATCAGGTGTGTGTGTGTGTATGTGTTTGTGCACGCCAATTGACCATTTTCATTTAGTAGAACTCTCTACTTGAAGCATCTCAAATGATACCATATTAAAGTCTGGGGGACAACAACCAGATCAGATTTTACTCTTAATACAATTACGTACATTTTTACAACCTAGTTGTCAATAATATTTTGTAATCGGTGGATCAGTTTTTTCTTTCATTTTTCTTTGATTTATTAATTAATGTAATAACTTTTTACATTTTAATAATCATTTAATCATGTAATCATTTTATTGAGTTAATGTAATAAACTGATTTGGTGGAGCTGAGCTCAATTGGTGTGTAAATATTGTGCCAAAGAGTTCATTTTCCGAATTCAAAATATAACCTAATAGTTTTCCTTGTTGGTGAAATGTGACCCTAATTCACTTGGTCAGTATTAGTTATGCTTATGGTTTATTTTTTCCCCTCTTAATCTGTGTCAATCTCTCTCTCTCCAGGCTGTGGGATATTGAGTGCGGAGCATGTTTGCGGGTTTTGGAAGGACACGAGGAGCTTGTTCGCTGTATTCGTTTTGACAACAAACGGATCGTGAGTGGAGCGTATGACGGGTATGTCTGAGACTGATTTGTTCCAAGTTGAAGGGAGTCTTGTCATCTTTTTTTGCATTGCATTAAATTGCAGCGAAGAATAGCACAATGTGGAAAAACAATTTTTGCAAATGTTTGCAGACAACCAAAAAGACTGGGAGGGGAACATCTTGTAAAAAGTCTCAATAAAATAAGCATTCAAAATATGCAGCTTTGGTTATTGGAAACCTCGATTAATCTTAATTTAGCATTTAAAACTACAAAGGAGTGTTTTTAAGTTCATTTATTAGCAAAATCATTTCTTAAAGTCCTTGCATTGCTATTGCTGAAATGCAGTAAAGTTGGTGGGATTAAATTTAAGCAGTTTTTTTTTTTTTTTTTTTGGTCTGGATTATGGCTGGCTTATTCCTGGCCTTAATGTGAATAATCTTTTTATTCTCACATCTTTAATTGTAGAGCTGCATTTGTCTGCTCTTAATGCGCTGGTCATTAATCTGATACTTGAGTAGTGCACAATACACAGACAGCCAAGGGAGCAGTCACTTTTAATCCCACAAAGCCCACAATTGAATCACAGATTATCTGTAGATTATGTGTGAAATGCCCCTCTAGAGCTGCTTTACAATGGATAAATGAGAAAAGGGGAGGATTTTAACCAATGTATTGTGGATTTATGATGATCATATTTTTTTGAGTGTGTGTGAAGTCTAATGGGCTTTTAATATTTTGTGTGTGTGTACGCACAGTAAAATTAAAGTATGGGACCTACAAGCTGCACTTGATCCACGCGCTCCAGCCAGCACTCTGTGTCTACGCACACTAGTGGTGAGTCTCCGAACCATTGTAACCTGACACATTTTTACCTAAGTACTGTAAAACATTCAACTGTGTTCTAAAATAATTCATAATATATTTTTTAATGACCAACACTTTACATAGATTTAATTTGCTTTCTTTATATAAACACTTTTTGTAAATTTTATTTTGATTATATTTGACCTATATACTTTTTTCAGCAAGGATAAATTATTCTGATCTAAAGGCACAGTAAATACATTTCACGTTCTGTAAACACATTTGCTAAATTTGTTTAATAAATGCTTTTTCTTAATTTCTTAATGAATCCTAATAAAATATAGTAATGGATTCTGTAAATCAAATCTCCCGTACCAGAATCAGACATGCAAAATGACAAATTATTTGGGTTATGAGGAGGAAAAACAAGTTTTAATGTAACAAGGCTTTCAAAGTAAACAGTAGAATTGAGTTTATTAGTTTCTGGTAAAGATCAGTCAAATAACAAACTAAACTTAACTAAAGAAAGATCATTCATAGTTAAATTAGTTAATAATTTTTCCCTCTCCATAAATGGGAGATAAGCTAATTTATTAAAGGGCCATGAAACCCCATTGTCTCAGCAGGGAGTTTTCACACCTCTAGTTAGAAAAAAAGTCAGCAAAGTGGGTGAGTCCAGCTTTGTTTAGGTGGGAGTGTCAAGTGGCAGAAGACGGAAGGGTATGCATGAAAAGGAGTTTCATTACGTGCACCTGAACTGAATATCCCACAGACAACGCAAACACAGACGCATGGGACATGGACAGTAATTCGGTAACCAACGTATAAATCAGATCTGAAAGCTGTGTGGAAGTGGAGAATTTTCAGTTCATAATATTGTAGTGATATTACTGTAAAATAGTAACGAATCATTTTGACTAAAGTATGTCTTTAAAACCTGAGAGTAGTTCTGATGATACTAACTCTCTTTGCCATCTGAATAAACAAAGAACATTGCTCACACACCTACCAAATTTGTAAAGGCAGGACAATCGACACAAACTGGAACCGCATCTTTTTTTTTTACAAGGAGATGAGTGGCAAATCCGAATTTCACCATTTCCAGATTTGAAAAGCTTTCGGGTAAAAAAAATAATAATAATATTCTTCACAAACGTAAGGCCCACACACATGAGATGTGCTCTCATCACGGGGAAATGGAAACATAACATTTGTTGCAGCACATTTATAAATGTAACACTGACGACCTACGAACTACTTGTTTGAATCACGGTTGACAACACAACGTGGCATCTCTCTGAACTCTGTAACAGGTAAAAATAGTCTTTGTTGCTTCATTAATATGCATGACATAGCTTTAAAGCGCCCTGATTGCTTTCTCTTCATTAATGAAGAGATGTGCTGAAAACTCGATGTCACTTTGTGCTGGCCGATACAGACAGCCAATCTCCATGTTGGAATTTACACAAAGATCTTATAACTGTGATGATGCTTCAATTTCTTTCAAAGCGGACAATCAAATTTGCTCTAAACAAGAAAAAAAACAATTTTCACTTTTTATCTCAATATATGAGTCCTAATAGTGTTTTTAGCAATGCACATGACTGTCAACATCTCAATAAATGTGTTTTGGTGTTTCAAGACTCTTAACAACTTGCAGCCTACCTTTAATTTCCTGAAAAAATCTTTTTTCTTAAATCCCTTTACAGTATACAAATGCAAAAATATGCAACACTCTGCATAAAACTAAAAGCTAAAAACAGACTGGCCCTAAATTACCTTGACCTCAACTAAATGTGTTAAACTTCAGTTTTTTATGTAGAATCGACAAAGTCCACATTGTTGCAGAATCACAAATTCACAAATGTATTACACCATATCCTGCTGTGTGTCTTTTTCATCCCCAGTTTGTGTGTGTGAGTGATGTTGATTCAGCAGCTTTTGTCATAGATGGATTGCTTCAATAATTCTCTCTGTCTGTGTGCAGGAACATTCAGGCCGAGTTTTCAGGCTCCAGTTTGATGAGTTCCAGATCATCAGCAGCTCCCATGATGACACTATCCTCATCTGGGACTTCCTCAACGTCTCAACCAATGGCCAGACTGAAGGACGATCGCCATCCCGCACTTATACCTATATATCCAGATAGCAGGTAATGCTTGGTTTAACATGTATTTAAGGGCACCTATATGAAAATCCTCTTTTGTAAGCTGTAACCTGTGTATAGGTATAGTGTGTCCATGTCATATTGGGGTGATATAAAAACATGAAAGAATTTCCAATGTTAAAATAGAATCCAAATCCCTCCCATTTTGAGGCGGATCAATTTGACATGGGTGTGTTTCCCCGCCCACTGAATATGTTGACACTTGCATGTTAACATGTCTTTGTAGTATCATGTATAATCATATCAAGACAGCATGTGCGCAAAGCAACTGGGATTACAAGATCTTCTCAGCTCGCTGTGAACATCAATTATTATCCAATGTGTTCACAAATGAGTTTTACAAGTTAAAATGCATGTTTGTAATTAATTACAGCTGTTTTTTAATGTCTATAACTACAGCCTTGTGTCAGTGTAATTATAAAAGATGCTTCTATCCTAGTTTGTGGATGTTAAATCATGTTTATTTTGTACATTAACATAATGGATTTCCTGCAACAGTGGCTCTTAACCTGTATCAAGTCACATTTGCCTTGCAAAAGCAGTGCAAAGTTAAATGTGTGAGCTGTGGGTGTCTGTTTGCGTGCGTTGGCATTGTGTGTGACTCATCGATGTGGAAAGGCTTGAATTGATACAGATACACCAAATAATCATTCGTAAAGTTCTTACTGTAATATTTCTCACAAACATTCTTTAAGATCTGCTTTTTCATGTCTTTCACTGTGCTGTTTATCTGAAACAGCCGAGGCAGAGATTAAGGCACACTCTGACAGGCACGTAGCAACAGTGGGCATGGAGAATTAGCATTAAAGGCACAAGCCACAAAATGGCTACATTTGTGTTTAGTGTAGAAAACTCAATATTCTGAAAGGTTTAATAAATAATCTGATGGGTTTTTTTTGAGCTGAAACTTTACAGACACATTCTGGAGGCACAAAAGTCTTCTCTTAACCTCTTAAGGCCCAAGGTGCATTTTTACATGCTTGTTTATTTCTCTTTGCTATTTGGGCTTATTGGAACCTAATTAGAATAAAAACCTAAGTATCGTCTTTTAATATGATGTACTTTAGGAAAACACTTATGTCCATTTATGTGTACTTGTGGTCTGAATTTACATAAAACACCTTTTCCTGACTTTTTTTTTAATGCATATTTAACATGGACTATCAGAGTCAAAACACCCCCCACCACCCAAAATGGACTGCTGCAAAACAGTTGCAGGATGACACTGAATGTTTTATATTTTTTTTACAGACATACAAAGTATTTTAAATAACCACTTAAGAGCTAAAATGTGCTGTCCATGTATGTGGCCATTAAGGTCTAGGAGGTTAAACCTAGAAAATGGGGTAAAATAGGTGCCCTTTTAATAAAATCTCCATTCTTCAGCATTCAAACTCTAAACTGTTTTTATGTGATCTGTTGGCAGGGAAGCCCCGGTGGCGTGCGGAGTGTGTGCGAGTGTGTGTGGGGACTGTTCGGGTGACCCAGTCTCTGTGGAAGTGTGCCAGGATCAAAAGGTTGAGGAACGCCACCAAACACCCCATTTTCCCCACTTGCCCGCCTCTCTCCATCTGTCCGTTTTATTTCTCCCCCTCTTCAGTCGTTTGGAGGGCCACAAACATAAACCATGTCAGTTCTCTTTCTCCCTCTCTCTGCGGAGGAGGAGGTGGAGAAAAGATGGAGAGAGCGATGCCATTAAACCGAGAACATGAGGGTGGGCAACCCTCACCCCGTCGCCCTGTGCAGAGTGACGGCTGCCCCGGCTCCGCCCCCTGGGCCCATGAACTCTGTATCTATCTTTTGTTCATTTTATTTTTATTGATTAAGAAAAAAAGAAAAACTAAAGAGAGGAGGCAAGGTCTGAGTGCCTTCCTTCCCTCAGGACTGTTCTGCATGAATGAGCGAGCGATGGGACGTGTAATGTGTGCTGGTCAACCCCTCAGTTTCTGTCTTATGTTTTTTTTCTTTTGTTTTTTTATGCTTTGGTTGTTTTTTTTTTAAGTTGGGAAATTGACTTCATATTTCTTTTTTCTTGTGGAAATCGTATGAATAACTGTAGTTTTTTGACTCTTCTCCTGTTATGTCGCTCCATTTCTCGTTTTTAGCGCTGTCCGTCTCGTTCCCTTTCTCACTGTCTGCTCGTCTAGGTTCTGAATGACCCATAACTGATCTGAATTTAGTTGTAAACAGAATTGTCTTGTCTAAAATGGTGTTGTATATTGAAAAGATTTTTTAAAGAAAAAAAAAGCGTTATTAATAAGAATAAAGTACTTGACTGTGAAGGAGTGTTAAGAAGATTGCACAAGCGCATCATGTTTTCATAATGTGTATGTGTGTTCGTATGCCCCGTTCGTCCCCTTTTGAGATAAAGGCTTTCCGACAGGCCCGGATTTCACTAACCTTACATAACCACTGCCAAGACCTTCCAAAAAGCACAGGGCCGCTGTTCAAATATTTAAGTTTACCTCCTGCTCCGAATATGTGGAAATTGGCAGCACTGTCATTTTCGTTCTATTTGATTCTAGCTCCTCTTACAATCTCCACCATGGCAACAGCCACTATACATCATTCCAGAGCTGCAGCGATTCAAAAAATGCTTGAATGCAGAACAGAATTTTAATCCTAAATCTTAAGAAGTTCCGTCTTAAGAATGGAATTCCATCGAAATGAGGCATTAATATGAGTGATGTCAGGCTAGTATGAGACGTAAGGGTGGACACGGAGACATTATAAAAAGAGGGAGGATCAAAGCAAGTCTGCAGACGAGGGACTACTGCCCAGTGCGGGTGATCAAGAATGCAGTCGACGATTAGAATACAGACAAAACAGCCCTCAGATGTGTTCGCTATTAAGGAAGCATCGGAGTAACGTCTTGCTAGAAAGTGTTTAGGCGACTTCTTGTTTAGGATAGATTGCTTTTAGTGACCAACAATTAGAACTAGTAGATGCAGTTTTTCTGTGTGTGTGCAGAACTAGTATATGCATGCACACTCCACTAGGTGGCAATGAAACACAATAGTCAAAGTATCCTCAAAATAAATATTTTAATAACATGAATAGTATCAAAATATTTCATCTCAATATTTCGCCAGCCCCAAGTGATTTTGGGACAGAGTAATTTGCAACGGTAACCACAACATTTTGCATTACAACACTTGCAGGGCTGGATGCTCCGGGGTCAGTCTGAATAACTCTGATAGATTAAAAGCTCCAGAGAGAAAATCAACTCATGTTGTGGTCTGTAATGGATATGTTCTGTTAGAATGCCACAAACATCAGTGCAGATCATGGAAAAGTCAAATATGCTGGCTGTGTCTGAAATCACAAGCTTCCCTTATATAGTAGGCAAAAAAGATACATGTTAAGAGTATGCCCCAATCCACTACAGCTGTGAATGGCAGCAAGGTTGGCAAATGTACTTTTTGGTTGGACTTATGAGATCTCAGATAAAGCCTTCATAATACTTCTAATTTTCAATATGTAAAGCCAATCAATACATTTATTCCGCTACGATTCATACAAACGTGGCAGTAAAGTTATTCCTTTTAGAATTCTGAAAGGAGATTTTTAACATCCTTCTATTCATCGGAAAATCTGAAAAAGAAAAACAAAGTCAGTTTTCACAAATTTAGAGCAGCTCAACTGTTGATTCTTAAGAAAATGCACAAAAACAGAATGATTTATGAAGGCTCATGTGAGTAATGTCCACATGAAATCCAGCACAATATTTTAGTCCAAAAAACAAAAAACATAAATGATCTGAAGTTTTTAAACAGTAGTCACACTTGTGTTCTGAACATGACCCTTGCTGCATCCCAATTTGCATACTTATACTACACCCTGAAAGTATGTTCTCATTTTGTGAAGGAAACAGAAGTGTGTAACAGAAAAAAAAATATGCAATCTTTGGGACATTCTACTTCCTCGTTAACAGATTGTTATGTTGCTTGGTTATGAGTCCTGTCAATCATCCACATTTCTGTCATATTTTTCTACCTTATTGGTGAAGCAGCAGCATGCTAATCTGCCATTCACATGTCTTTCATTCAGAGAAATCTCCTCAAGTCTCTGGATAGTTCTGCATTCAGATGTTGATGTCCAAACACGTCTTTATAGAAGTTCAGTATTGTTGTAGATAAAATAAAACAGAAAACGCAATAAAATTTTTAGTTGGCTAGATATTAATTAGCAGTCATACAAACATCTTTACCGAAGCCTCTCTTAACAGTTGGTCTTGCACGTCCATCATGTTTGTAGTTCTAATCGAATTCATTAGATGTCCAATGTACTGTGGGCAATATCAGTGATTAGAGTCTGGGCGCTTCTACACTTCACATTTTTACCGGAAATAGTAAACCATCTGGGTACCTTTGGCATACTCTTTTCAACATATGATTTGGGACATATTAATTCTATTTTTAAATACTATTTAGAAAGGATAGTATGCCAATTGGGACGCAGCAAAAGCAGTTCGCAAAGGGCACTTTGGATTGAAAACAATCATGACCACTATATTATAGCACTGTTCCAAAATAGGATCTCAAACTCGATTCCTGGAGGGCCGCAGCTCTGCACTGTTTTGCTCCAACCCTAATCAAACACTTTAGATCCAAATATTCAAGATGTTCAAGACTACTAGAGACTATGAAGCTGCAGTCACACTGAACTCTTCTTGCCATAGATTTCCATTAATACACACGCAAATGAGTCGGAACGGAAACGCAAGTTCGTGCGTCAAGTTCCGCACTTCGATGCGTTGCACAGTTCAAGCTTGGTGAACTTTTACCTGCAAAATCGCATCACTTATTAATTTGATTTAAACAAATTTAAATATAAACAAATCGCTCGCTTTTTTTATGTCTTATCGTCTTGCTTAATCCCGCCCCTTTTCGCATGGTCGTAGGACAGAATTTTGCAAGCGCAAACTCTAGTGTGACCGCAGCTTAAAGCAGGTTTAAGCTGAAGGTGGTTGGAAGTAAAATATGCAGAGCTGCGGCCCTCCAGGAATTGAGTTTGAGACCATTGGAATAAAGGATTCCAAAAGGTACAATAGATGGCACTTCACTCTGCGCATCTTTTTGTTGTAGATGACAGAAGTGAGTTCTGAACAAATGTTTTTGTTAGCTACACCTTAAACATAGGGTGTCCAAACTCTGTCCTGGATGGCCTGTGTGCTGGAGAGTTTATCTCCAACTTGCTTTAACACACCTGCCAGGAAGTTTCTAGTATATCTAGTAAGAGCTTGACTAGCTGGTTCAAGTGTGTTTGATTAGGGTCGGAGCTAAACTCTTCTGGATATCGGCCCTCCAGGACTGAGTATGGACAACCCTGCCTTATACCTTCAAAGCTCTGAAACGGTTAGGGCAGGCTTGCACAAACCCAGTCCTGGAGGGCCGGTGTCTTGCAGAGTTTAGTTCCAACCCCTCAGACCTCAATCTAAAGCTAATCAAGCACTTTCTAAGTATACTAGAATCTTCCAGAGAGGTATGTTGAAGCAAATTGAAGCTAAACTATGCAGGACATCAGCCCTCCAGGACTGAGTTTGGGCACTTTTGGATTAGGGCATAGGGGTGATCCCTTCAAAATAGTACACAGCCTATATTGCTCCCTTTAAATTACACTTCAGTGGTCGCCAGTAATTCCATCACTGAACAATATTAATGTTCTCCTGCTGGAAAGTGAACAGCAAAGCGCATGTCAGGCAAAAAAAAAAAAAACCTCTAATAGCATTCTCTCGACAAATACATTCAGGTTGACTTTGGTTCTTGGGTGCAGTCTCCAAAAATTTGGCTCAAAGTTGATGTTTTTGATGCGTTCACAAAGCATCAGAGTCAGCGCGCTTAGATTTCCAGCCGTTCAACATCACATAAGTAGATCACTTTGCTCTTTTATAGTGGGACAGATGAAAGTCTGTGGCACTGGACGTTTAGAGGTGAATTCTTTGGCCTCTGAAGTGCTTGGTCCCCTTGTTGTCAGGGTTGAATCGACTGGACACTTGCCCAGGAGTCTTTGGTTATGTTTGCATGGTTACACAGTGTTTAAACAACCTCATCTTTCGACTGACTTCTACCCAGAGGTCGGTCCTAATGTCTAACTTACATACATTTTCAAGAGCGTCTCTAGTCAGTCTGCTAGATGAAATGTACAAGTTCTAGTCAGTGTTTGGCGCTTTATGGCAGTGGCGGAGGAGAGGCGGAGGGCTGCTGGACTCTTTTGCTCCTCTTGCTGACTGTGGTGAAGCTGCAGGGCTGCAGGTCGGGTTGTTCTCCTGGAGGAAAGCGTTTCATGAAATGCACGTCCCGCTGGTTGGGTAACGTGTTCGGGCCTCTTCGAGGCCGACCCTTTTTGGTAAAGCCAACGTACCAGCCTACGTAGTGTGCTGACATCCAGGCCGTGTAGTTATTCTCAAGCATTATCTCGATGAAAACGCAGCCTCCGTTTACGCTGCTGTCTTTCTGGAATTAAAATAAAAGTAGATTCCATGAAATTAACTCCAGCTATATCAGCTATCTTTACCCATGATTTAATCCAAAGTTGAAATGGCACTTACAACATTTGCAAAAAAAGAAAAGATCCCATTTGTTCAAAAGCGTTAAATCAGCACTTTCTGAATTATCACGATTTCTGAGTGGTTAATTGAGAAACCACTTCTTTTTTTTCTTTTAATCAGAGTTTATCAGACATCACAGGTTATTTTGTGGTTGGAGGCTGGTGAATAATGTTGAAAAAACTGTTCTGTAAGACTTTACAAAATTATTTCAAGAATTCACACTTAGCTGATGATTGATTATAAAGCTTGTTTGGCATGCTGTCCCGGGAGAGAGCCCTGAGCTGATAAGATCTTAGAGCCAGGGGCTCCCTCCCGTTTGCAAGGCGAGAGGGGAGTTTAAGTTCAGGTAGATCTTGAGAACTCCCCTGCTGTAGTAGCTAATGAACAGATAGTGATTGTCTTAAGAGATAACTACTTACTAGAAGCATGTCTATGTTGCCGATTTGGATTAGTCACTTAACTTATTTTGCATGTTTTTGGACGGTGGGAGGAACCCGGGGGAAACCCACATAAGCACAGGGAGAACACGTAAACTCAGAAACTTTCGCTGGCTTGGTAAGGACTAGAACCAGTGACGTTCTTGCTGTGAGGAAACAGTGCTAACCACTGGGCCACCGTGCTACCCATCTAGAAAAGGAGGAGGAAAAGGGGTGATTCTTTAAAACGTAAATTGCTGTTATATGGAACTTAGGTTATTTATAGTGGCTTAGGAATCATTTGATTGGTGAATTATAACTTGAATAATGCGGGGCCGGCTGCAAGCAATCATAAGCACGTGATCCTCTTGAAATTAGTTTATAAATAAACTTCACTTTGAAGATGGACTTTCACTCAGGTGTTTGCAGAACTATTAAAACAACATTTGTGATGGTGTGAGATGATCCAAGCACATCGTATTCGGAGATGCAGTCACATGACTATTTTTAATGTGCATCAAGGAATTTGCAAAAATTTGCTTCCATCATAATTTATGCATGTTTTTTTTTTACTTATAGGATAAAAAGTTCATCCTACTCAATTGTGTGTGAAAGTTTTTCATGCACATTTTTTTTTAATTAATACAAATTTTACAGCTTCCATTCAGTATTTTTATTTTATGCGAATTCATAAAATTCACTTAAAAATTTGTGTATGGCCATAGGCCTTTCCATTTAGAGAAAGCAACACTAAAAAAATTTAGCAGAAACAAGCTTGTATACCAGCATATCAGCTTTCGGCAGTTAACCCTGGGTTACTGATACCTGTTTTAACCCGGGGTAAAAGAAAGCTTTAAGCTTTGTGTCAGTTTTAATCAGGGTTGATGAAACCCTTTGGTGGAGCAAAGCTGGCACTGTTTTGTGGTGTTAACCACACAAAAGCAGTATTGATGCTGGAAAACAAAGCTTTTCAAAGCTGCACGTTAACTGAACCAGTTGTGTTGTAAAATGGTTCATTGTGTAGAAGCATTTGGTATTTATATATCGTTTTATCCGAGACTTCTTAAGTGTTTTTCACAGTAAGTACATTAGAATGCTCAACAGAACAGAAAACTGACCAAATGTGCTTTAAGGCAAGGCTTTTGCAAATGTTTCATATTAAATATAGTGTAACTAACCAATCTTTATAAAGCATCAGGTGTCTGTGTAATATTATTCTTTATCAATTCTTAGGGCTTTTAAAAGGGATAATTCATCCAAAAATCACATTGTTTCGCTCACCCTCGGGTCATTGGAGATGTCAAACTGGCGACTTCTTTTCTTCAGTAGAAGATTTAACAAACTATGTTTTTGATCCTTGATGATTTATATAATGCAAGGCAATTAACAAAAGCAATCAGTCCAAATCAATTCCTGTGGCTCCTTATCATACACCGAGGACTTGTGTAGCAAAACAATCAGTCCATGTAGGAAACTGAACATTATTTACAATAAGCAGTTTTTGGCACATGCACAGTTTGGCACAACTCAGACGTGAGATGAACTGTGAAGATTCACATTTTTTTTTTTTTTTTTTTTTGACGTTCTACTGCAGATAAAATGTCATCTACATCTTCAATGGCCTGAGAATAAATTAACTATAAAGGATAATTTTTGGTTGAACTATCCCTGTAATTTTGTTTTATGATTGGCTCATAAAATGACTATTAAAAATCAATTAGCTCCAATAATCCTGACATAAATGTCTTTTTAAATGTCTACAGATTTATAAAACTGATCAGAGATCAGTGCACCCACATGATTCATTCATTTTCTCTGATCATCACCCCCTGGTGGCTGACCATAAAATTTCAAAAGATTTCTAAACTTACAATGCTCATAGTTAATCAATGGGTGTAAAAGATGAGCAATGTGGGATTTCTTTACTCTGGGTTTCTTACTAACTGTTTCAAGTGTTTTAAAAAAAAAGATCTTTGCTTTAGTCTTTCATGTGATGAACAAGTTGTGGTTGCTGTCATGCAGTGCAATACTTCTTTTAGAGTGAGTAATTGAAAGGATTCAGGACCTACAATAAAACTCACCTTTCCTATGAGCTTCCCCTTGCGGTTCATGCACAAGTAGTAGTTTGTTTCTTTTCCTCGTATTCTCACTTGACTCCCGAAGGTGTCTGCCTCCACCACGAGCTGGGCTTGTGAAGAAACCAAACACACAGACACAAACATGCATACATTACATGCATTGAGCTGTTTTGAGGGGATGTTTTCGTGCTTTTAGTGATTGTGGATGTAATATATTTACTATTATTTTAAGAATATATGTATTCTTTTAAATAAATTTCAAATTAATTCAATTTTTCTATTTAACATTAGGTAAATCTAATTGTGTATATATAAGATAGTTTTGTTAATAAATGATATAATTTCAGGTGTAATTACTTTATTCTTAACTGAAAGAGCAAGAAACTTTTTCGCAGAACGTCTGATAATATTTTTTTCTTCTAGAAAAGGTCTTACTTGTTTTATTTTGGCTAGAATAAAAGCAGTTTAACATTTTTTTAAACACCATTTTAGAGACAAAATTATTAGCCCTTTTAAGCTATATTTTTTCCGATGGTCTACAGAACAAACCATCGTTATACATTAACTTGCCTAATTACCCTAACCTGCCTAGTTACATAGTTACACCTTTAAATGTCACTTTAGGCTGTATAGAAGTGTCTTGAAAAATATCTAGTCAAATATTACTTAGTCATCATGGCAAAGATAAAATAAATCAGTTATTAGAGATGAGCTATTAAAACTATTATGTTTAGAAAATTGGGGAAAAATAAACAGGGGGGAAATTAATTATATATATATATATATATATATATATATATATATATATATATATATATATATATATATATATATATATATATATATATATGTATATATATATATATATATATATATATATATATATATATATATATATATATATATATATATGTATATATGTATATATATATATATATGTATATATGTATATGAGCTATGAGAGATGAGCTATTAAAACTATTATGTTTAGAAAATTGGGGAAAAATAAACAGGGGGGAAATTAATTATATATATATATATATATATATATATATATATATATATATATATATATATATATATATATATATATATATATATGTATATATATATATATATATATATATATATATATATATATATATATATATATATATATATATATATGTATATATGTATATATATATATATATATATATATATATATGTATATATATATATATATATATATATATATATATATATGTATATATGTATATATATATATATATATATATATATATGTATATATATATATATATATATATATATATATATATATATGTATATATATATATATATATATATATATATATATATGTATATATATATATATATATGTATATATATATATATATATATATATATATATGTATATATATATATATATATATATATATATATATATATATATATATGTATATATATATATATATATATATATGTATATATATATATATATATATATATATATATATATATATATATATATATATGTATATATATATATATATATATATATATATATATATATATATATGTATATATATATATATATATATATATATATATATATATATATATATATATATATATATATATATATATATATATATATATATATATATATATATATATATATATATATATGTATATATATATATATATATATATATATATATATATATGTATATATATATATATGTATATATATATATATATATATATATATATATATATATGTATATATATATATATGTATATATATATATATATGTATATATATATATATGTATATATATATATATATATATATATATATATGTATATATATATATATGTATATATATATTCATATATATATATATATATATATATATATACAACAGTTCTGTCTGGTTCTCGAATCTGATTGGCTGATAGCCGTGCGATATTCTGCAATATCAGAACTCCTACAGCCTCTTTACCCTTTGTGTATTACTCAAACACATACACCCAGCAAAAAGCAGACACTACAGATCTAAAGTTTAAAAGATGCTTTTAACTGTTTTAACAGCTGTTCAACTGTCAGCTTATGATTGAATCCAAGGCGGAAGAAAATAGTTCCTCATACAAAAGGGTTTTGACTCTCCATGTTTGATTTTGTTTTTATACATACAATTATGCCGTCAAACTGTTGTATAAACGCAATATCACACTCGTAGCAGTGCGATATGGCTGTATATCGACACTGGTGGGGGCACTAAGGCAAGGCAACGCAAGCCTTCCACCATACAGCCATATCGCACTGCTACGAGTGTGCTATTGCTATATATATATATTTATACAACAGTTCTGTCTGGTTCTCAAATCTGATTGGCTGATAGCCGTGCGATATTCTGCAATATCAGAACTCCTACAGCCTCTTTACCCTTTGTGTATTACTCCGCCCACATACAGCCAGCAAAAAGCAGACACTACAGATCTAAAGTTTAAAAGATGCACACTCAACTATTTAACTGTCAGCTTATGATTTGAATCCGGAAGAAAGTAGTTCCTCATACACAAGGATTTTTGAGACTCTCCATGTTTGATTTTGTTTTTATATACACAATTATGCCGTCAAACTGTTGTATAAACGCAATATCACACGAGTAGCAGTGTGATATGGCTGTATATCGGCACTGCTGGGGGCACTAAGGCACGCCTCCCACCAGTGCCGATATACAGCCATATCGCACTGCTACTCGTGTGATATTGCTCATATATATATATATATTATTTTAACTAATAATCAGGGCCCTATCATTCACCCGACACAATGTTTGTTGTTTGTTTGCTAGTTTCAGCTTGGCGCAAAAGTCGTTTTGACGTTTTGCGTCATGCTGTTAAAACAGCAAATGCATTCGCGCTCATATGTGCGCCCATAGGTGTTCTGGTCTAAAAAGGGAAGCGTGTTGAGGTGTATTGCTGGCGCATTGCTATTTTGAGAACCTATAATAGATTTTTCAATAGACCTGGTTTATTGTTAGCGCAGAGTACGTTAGTTATGCGCCTCGCTTACACATTGTTTAATACACAAAAGATGTAGAGCAATATGCAATAATCTTTACATATGAAAAATAATTGAAATATTAAGAATATATATAGGATATAATAAGAATATATAGGATATAAATAAAAATGATTAAAATATTACAAAACATTATTTTCTAGCCTAAATAAATATAAAAACCACTGTCTTCTTCATCTCAGAGGGCTTTTTCAGTTGATTCATAACAATTGGCTTTTGTATAATGTTATTTTTATTAGCAGTATTATTTATTATATCCATATTTATATTTGTTTTATTAAAAACAAGCTTAGATTTGTCCACCTGTCAGGTTTTAGACCATATGGGGCACAGCATGTGTATTTGGATATAACTCAGTTTTTTACCACACTTCGTTAATATTGTTCATTTATTCATTTGCTGGAAATTACAACTGAATTTAGAAATAGTTTTGAAACAAACCTTTGAGCTTAACAAACAAAATTAACTATTTATAGGCTAATTGATGTCTGTGCTTACAAGGTTTCCCTATCCACAAGAGCGAAAGTGAAAGTAGATAATGAGAATGCAGATGCTCTGTTTAACTGTTTTCTCTCCAGTGAAGCGTTTAGTTTTTCCACGTTCAAAGTCATCATGTAAATAGCAAATGAGGCAACTGACTCGTGAAGGGAATGGGAGATGAGACTCTGTTTGGTTTATTCTTAAAACACACCTATAACTCATTAAGAAAATAAACTCAACCCTTTTAGAACATGTGCCACAGAGCAAAGTGGATGTTTCTGTCCTTATATTAGAAAAAAATGGATTCTGACACTCCCCTAATGCGTTTGTGCCCTGCGCCCTGCGCTTTGCACTTTGTGCATGGATCGTCAAAATAGAGCCCATTTAGTTGAAGTCAGAATTAATAGCTTAAAGTATAAAAATTTAGCTTAAAGGGGCTAATAAATGTGACCATAAAATGGCTTTAAAAAATTTAAAACTGCTTTTATTCTAGCCGAAATAAAACAAATAACACTTTCTCCAGAAGAAAAAATATTATTAGACATACTGTTTAATATTACATATTTCCTTGGTCTGTTAAACATTATTTAGGAAATATTTTAAAAAGAAAACAATATTCAAACAGGGACTAATAATTCTGACTTCAACTGTAGATTATAATATAAACCACATGTGTCAAATCCAGTTCCTGGAGGGCCGCAGCTCTGCACAGCTTAGCTTTAACTCTAATTAAACACACCTGATCAAACAAATTAATTCCTTCAGGCTTGTTTGAAACCTACAGGTAAGTATGTTTAATTAGGATTGGAACTAAACAGTGCTGTGGCCCTCCAGAAACTGGATTTGACGCCTGTGAAAACTGAAATACAGAATATAATCGATTAGTTTTTTTTAAAAATATAATTTCTTAAAAATAATAGAAATTAAAACAAACAATTTAAATGATTAAAAGTAGTTTTTAAGTTGAATATATAATATATTTATAGGTGTGAGTTTTGATGTATTGTAAAAAAAATAAATAATTATACAAGTTATAAAACAACCATTATAAATATTTAACAAGCTCCATTTGTTTAATGTAAAGGCAGGCCAACACATTGAGATTATTTCTTACCATATTTGTCTCTATCCTCCCCCATGGCAGTGATCTTTTTGCCGAGCACCTGAACGTGTTTTCCGCTGGTTCGACTGTAGATTTGGTAAACCCGATGGTGTTTCCGGCTCAGGCCGTCCCGAACCCCAGTCTGATTCTCAACATGCACTCCAAAGTTGACATTATCCACGGCCAGCACCTGCACAAACACAGCAGCGCGTCACAAATCACTCACATTGATTTATGAACTATCAATTGATATATGGTTTTATTATCGGCAACACATGCAGACTGTAAGCACCTGTAACGGGCTGTAGAACAGTAACACGACCTGGTAGCATCTGGACAAAGAGAAATACAAAAGACATCTGTGACATTTGCGTTTGCATTCAGTCTAGTAGCTTTTCTATACTAGTTATGGGAGAATAAGTTATGTTTATACTTTTTTCAGTTACATTTAATATTATTATTTGCCTACTAGGTCCAAATGAAAGTATGAAGATAGATAATGGAGGATAAAACAATTGTGCATTATATTTATTTTCAGTTTGGTTGGCACAATGTTAAAAGACTAAAGTTTTAGGAGACGAAAAAGATGAAAATGTTTATTTTCAGCCAAAACTGACACCACATGTGAGTGTCTGCATGTACTTAAAGATCAATGTTCAGATCTGCTATGAATTGTTAATAATACTTTCTACATATGCCAAGCAATCTCACTCACTCTCTTTTCTTAAATGGTGTCAGCCATGCATCATAATGCATCACAGGCTTACAGATCTTCTAGAAAAAAAAGTTTCCTTTAATCTTTGTTAACCAACATGCTTTATGGATTCTTTTGATTGTTCTTATAACATTCACGACTGGATGGCTTAAGTGTTTTTTGTTTTGATGTGCAAAATATATGAAGAAAAAAAAGATATACACTACCGGTCAAAAGTTTGGGGTCAGGTTTTCATCATCATCAAGGTGACATTTATTAAATATAACCATTTAAAAATATATATTTATTCAAATTTAAAAATAACTGCTTATTGTTTGTAGTTTCAAGTGTAATTATTACTCCAGTCATTATTGCTATTATTACTATTAACAATAATAAATATGATATTTAAAGATAATAATAATAATAATAATAATAACTAACATTAGAGTGATTTCTGAAGAATCACATGACTCTGAAGACTGGAGTAATAAAGCTAAAAATTCATCTTTAAAATCACTGGAATAAATGATTCAATTAAATGATAAACTACTTTTGAACAGTTATTTTATAGTGCAATAACATTTCACAATTTTTACTGTATTTTAATTAAATAAATGCAGTTTTAGTGAGCAGGATAAGCTTATTTTAAAACATCTAAAAATCCTAATGACCTCAAATGTTTGACCGATAGTGTATATAATACAATATAAGAATTAAAAGTTGTCTTCGCCTAAACAGGTTTTAATGTTGTCAATATTTGATACCTGGTTATGTTACTGATTTTACTAAGTATTAGTAAGGATAATATAAAAACTAAAAGACAGGATCCACTGAATTACTTTTTAATCTGACATTTTTATGTCAAATGGAGCAACCACTATTTGTGATATTATTTATTATTTTTTATTTATATTTATTTATTATTTTATTTCTACAATTTTACATTTTCAACACAACTAACTTAAGCTTCTACCTTTAACTACAATTTTAGCTTCGGAATTATGAAAACACACTTTGTCTTTTTACAAGACATTTCAAGATGTTTGATTGTAAAACAGCAACCGATATTTGCTTCCTGTAAAAATGTTATGCATCATTGCTGGTAATTCATAATTACATGCCTTAATTATCTATCTATCTATCTATCTATCTATCTATCTATCTATCTATCTATCTATCTATCTATCTATCTATCTATCTATCTATCTATCTATCTGTCTATCTGTCTATCTGTCTATCAGTCTGTCTGTCTGTCTGTCTGTCTGTCTGTCTGTCTGTCTGTCTGTCAGAACCCTATTTATAGATATAACAGTAACATGACCTGGAAGCATCTAAAAGAAATACAAAAGACATCCAAACTTGTTAGGGGAGAATAAGCTCGGTTTATGCTTTTTTTTTTTTTTTTATTAGACCCCCCTGTATTATTAGCCCCCTGTTTATTTTTTCCCCAATTTCTGTTTAACAGAGAGAAGATATTTTCAACACTTTTCTAAGCATACTAGTTTTAATAACTCATCTCCAATAACTTATTTCTTTTATCTTTGCCATGATGACAGTAAATAATAGTTTACTAAATATTTTTCAAGACACTTCTATTCAGCTTAAAGTGACATTTAAAGGCTTAACTTAATTAGGTTAATTAGACAGGTTAGGGTAATTAGGCAAGTTATTGTATAACGATGGTTTGTTCTGTAGACAATCGAAAAAAATATATAGCTTAAAGGGGCTAATAAATTTTGACCTTAAAATGTATTTTTTAATTACTTTTTTTATTAAAAACTGTTTTTATTCTAGCTGAAATAAAACAAATCATACTTTCTCTAGAAGAAAAAATATTATCAGACACACTGTAAATATTTTCTTGCTCTCTTAAAAATTATCTGGGAAATATTTGAAAAAGAAAAAAAATTAAAAAGAGGGCTAATAATTCTGACTTCAACTATATATATATATATATATATATATATATATATATATATATATATATATATATATATATATATATATATATATATATATATATATATATATATAACCCTTTCAATTTCAATAGAAAGATTTGAAATATATTTATTTTATTGTTTTTTGTATAATTCCTGACTTTTTGTAACTTTTTTTTTTTTTTTTTTGCAAATTTCTTTATAAATTCTTTATAGATTTACAAGATATTTTAAGACATCTTTATATTTGCCACTGACTGCAGCAGGACTCATATACAACAGTCTAAGCAGGATTCAGACAGAGAAAAGTCTCATCACCATCATGCTGTGATCCCAGAGGAGAGTCTGGGTGGCCTTATATTCTAATGTGAACCCAGCATCTGCAGACTCTCTCTTTCTGACCCACAACAAACCCTCAGTCAGCCTGGCCAAAGCGAGACGGAGACGGAGACTCCACGTGAAACTTACAGCACGACAGCAGACCACAGGACGGACCGCATCGCGAGCTCCAGCGCTTCAATCAGCCCGGACAGAGAGACCTCAGTGGCGATGCTCTGAAAACCTGGAGCCAGAAGCGGACACAGACCCAAGAGAGCATCTGAGCGCGTGTTTGGAGGATCTCCTCAGAGAGACTAAACCTGTTTTGAAGAACACCGAAGAAGGACAGGTGAAAAACGGGTCATCCTACTGCGTGACCCCGATGACACTCCCGACAATAGATGGAGATCAGAAAGCAGTCTTGTTTCTTCAAATAACCCAAGAACGCTGCTGTCTTCGCACAAAAACGCAGAAATCGGGGGTCCTCTTTGGCCTTTAAGAAGTCTTTGCTTGATTTTCTCCTTTTCCAGGCTTCTTTTGTTCGGCTGTGGGGTGGAAAGGACCCCTCTCTCGCCACAGGACAGTGCGTTTGCTGAATGAGAAGGAAGCGCAGCTGAAGTGGAACGGAGATGGGCGGGGTGCGCGCAGGGGCAGGATGATGAGGATGATGGGACGGTGTTTCGAGCTCACTTGTCATCATCACTAAGGTGGAGAGGTGAACGAAAAGTGATTTAGCAATAACCGACATCTTACTTTTTTGAAGAAATTTGGCAAATTAAGAAAGTTTGACAAAGTCTGAATGTCCCGCTTTAAAGGTGCATTCAGACGTATATGGTGATTATACGAAATTAATAACGTTTTGAAAAACGGATTGTGCTGTAAACATTCCAGTCCTGTCAGCTTTAAAGAAAGAAAATGCAGTTTTATTTGGCATGGAGTGGAGCGCCCCCTATTGGTGGCCACCGTGTTGACATCACGTTGCAGTCATGCAGTGCAGTAAGTTTTAATTGAAGTTAACGCGTTTTAAGTCATTGACCAAACAATCCAGCAACGAGGTTAATTATAACATTCTACTCATTAAATTGAAGCAAACATTGGCAAAATACTTGGGTACAATAGTTTCTTAACAGCATAGTTCACACAGAAAAGGAACACAAAGGGATGCGTTTAAATAATGAAAATTTTATATTAAAAAAATTAAAGAAAAAAAGAAGTATTTCATTTTATTTATTTTTCTACTATGTTTGTCAATTGCTTTAGTTAAAAAACTATTTTTCAGAATTTCTTTGTGTATGTGTGCATTAAACAGAATAAAAATAAACCCACTATAATCAATTAAGGTTTAGTATTTAAACGTTTGCATGAACTATCCCTTGAACAGTTGTAAAAACGAGTAGGCGGAGCTAAACATCTCCTTTTCTACTCTTTCCTCATTGCAGCTCTCTGATTGGTGGAATTTCTGCATCATGGGTAATGCAGTTTTTCTGGATAAAAAATTTATATGAACAGATAGTTTAAACACAAATATTCATAGCTGATGATCAACACCAGAGCAAGATTTATGTTATTTTTCATTCATTCATTTTCTTTTCGGCTTAGTCTCTTTATTAATCAGGGGTCACTATTGCGGAATGAACCACCATCTAATCCAGCACATTTATAAGCATCGGATGCCCTTCCAGCTGCAACCCATCACTGAAAAACATCCATACACACTCATTCACACACACATACACTACGAACAATTTAGCTTACCGAATTCACCTGTGCCACATGTCTTTGGACTTGTGGGGAAAACTGGAGCACCCGGAGGAAACCCACGTAAATGCGGGGAGAACATGCAAACTCCAAACAGAAATGCCAAATGACTCAGCTCAAACCAGCGACCTTTTTGTTGTGAGGTGACAGCACTACCCACTGCACGACAACGTCACCCCTAAGTTATTTTTATTAAACTTTATTATTCCTGAAAATCTATTTTTAATGAAGAGATTTGCATCAATATAATTCTAAGCCAGGGGTGCCCAAACCATTCCTTATGAAGGGCCAAAAACCAAAGTTGATTGAAGGTGGTGGGCTAAAGTTAAATAAACCAAAGTATTACAATAAAGTTGCCATGGTAATTACCGAATGTATTAACATTTAAAAATAAATAGAAAGAATACTATAATCGTTTTAATAATTATATATTATTTACATTTTACAATGAACTTCTTACAATAAAAACAAACAATCTCCTTTATAACACAATGGAGTTTGATGCTGAATACATTGAACACACTTGATTTGCTTGCCGAGGATCCTTATTAATTTTTAAAATCTGGTCATACACAACATTTGATTGAAACATTTCATTTGCTTTTTTTTTGTATTTTAACAATTAAACAAACATTCAAAAGGTTACTTTACAATTAGAAATGACAAGATCTGTTGAAGGCATTGGCCTTCCCATCATTCTCCCTCTCTTTTTAGATGGGTTGGTGGGCCAAATCAAAGGTTACCACGGGCCAACTTTGGCCTATATCTCTGAATTAAGCAAAACAAGCAATATAAACAATTTAAACATAATATACACAAACCGAAATAACTCATTCTTAAATGATGAAACATGCAGGGTAAAACAAGCAAAAAAAAAAAAAAAAGACAGACAGATCTCAAATATCTTTTATGAGTATATAATAAAAAATGTTAAAGATAAACAAACAAGCAAACCAACTTCATGCATCCACACCAATAGGTGTCAGTACAAAAAACAAACAGAACAAATAAAGACCCTCACAAACACTTTCTTTAAAAACAAGATTTTTATTAAACCTGAAACAGCAATATTAGTCCATATTTGAGCACTTCAAAATAGAAGCGAGGGTGTGAGAGAGGTATGTAAGCAACAAGTCGTTCCAAAATGAACATTTCACAGGGATTTCAGAAACACCGCCCTCTTTCCCCCCTCCTCTGACCACGACAGAACCGCAGACACCCGGGTCAGCCAACAAGCGCCAGCTCTGCATGCTCCTCCACCCCCCTTTATTCGCCCCAGCACCCCTGTGCCCCATCCAGGAGGAGCAAGAAGGAGAGAGATGTAAATTAGCGGGTAGCTAGACAGGTCACGGCCCGCTTGGCGGTTTTGAACATCCTAAATGAGCCGTGTCACGTTTCCAAAATACCATAACTCATTTCCTCTCACCTTAAAAATCCCAACATTTCTAGAGACAACAAACATTTTTGATTGGGGTAACTGTCTGATGTTTCAGCTCCACTGGAGAGCGTTGAGCAATTAGCGGGTCAAAATGTTCATGATGTTTAATGTATACAAACCCGGGTGTGCGAACAGCTAGTCATGAAGGTTGACTGGATCGCGCTCACCGGTCTGATTGTACAACCTTTTGTACCAGCATTTTCTCTGCTCTTTGTCTTTCAGAGTCTGGACTTCAGGCCCTCCACCCAGATTGAATTTTTAGATGAAGTCCAGAGATCTTCATGTGAAAGGTATCAAATGCACTTACTTTCAGAGCTCTTTGAATTTTAATATGTTCTGTTTTGGTTTTTCAAAGGAATACTTGTGTTGATTGCCACATATGATCACAGATCCTACAAAAACATCTTATTTCCACTGTGAAACGCTTACAATGGAGGTAAAATCAAATTATGTCAAGCTTACAAAAAAAAAAAAAAAAAAAAACTTAAATGAATTTTAACTGCTGACTGCTGTTACAACTTGGGAGGTATTTTAACTGGCAACCAATACTTTTGAAAGTAAGGATTTAGGGTTATGGCATTGCCTTGTCATGTGACCAAGTTGAAAAACTGAATTCTGAATTTAAAGGTGCAGTATGTAGGTTTGACACCCAGGGGTTGAACTAGAAAACCTTATTACATTCCTGGATCAAAACAAATGCAAGCACAGGTTGCCAGATTAAGGAGCACATCTGCCTAAAGGCTGATTTAAACTGTGTTTTAAAGCAGAAGCATGCGATAGAAGGAATATTTTCCAAATGAAGAGTTTTTGTTCTAACCAACACCTCAAATTGATATATTAGAAGCAACCTCTATTTCTCACAGGTGGACAACACAAAACCTCAGGTACACCTCACGTGCTTTATTCAGTGTTAAATGCTAACAATATGAGTTTAAATGCCATTTTACCTGACATTTATTACTGAAAGCAGCAGCAGATAGTTCACCTCAGATCTTTGAAATTGAACTTCAGAACTGTGACTCAAAAAAAAACACAAATGGGTGATTTAACATTTACATTTAATAATGTTAAATACGGTTAATATGTATTAATTCGATTATAAATCTTACAATTTTGTTTGTGAGTGTATATTCTGTGCTTCTGAATGGCTGTAAATTTCTGTTTTGTTTCATCTGGTGCAAACAGCCTAATTGCTTATCTCTGCAAATCTCGTCATGTAGCGTGTTATTAGGACATGGGGTTACAATGTAATCTGCTCACCTATTGTTTACACTCGTAATATTTATATTATTTGCTAATTAAAAACCTCATGTGGAAGTCTGAATCTGCGTCTCATTTCGGAGTCTGCTACTGTCCACCAGAGGTCGCATTTCAGTCATGGACCCATGCTTTGAGACCCTTTCTGAATGAATGAATGAATGAATGAATGAATGAACAATGTTTTCCAGCAACCTTGGGTGCTGAAAAATAATTGGCTTAAGTAGCATTGGGCTGGTTAAAAGAACAAAAACAAAGACAGCGTTTGGGAACATAACTCACAAGTTCAAAGCAGAATATCTGACTTCAGCATTGTTTTTCAGATAAACGAGAATGGTTACTTGGCATGTTTCTTAAGTATCTGCAAACATATTATGGTATTTTTATGCTTTAAAAGAGTCAAAAACGTACATACAGCACCTTTAACTTTATGCTGAAGGTGGTAATAAGGCTTGACATTAAAGAGACAAAAACAGCATATTGTTGCTTCAACTAAATTTCAGCATGCTGTGATAAATGATCCATGAGATATTTTGAGCTGAAACTTTACAGACACATTCTGGTCCCACAAGAGACATTTATTACATCATATATAACAGAGACCATTTAAATGCACTGCCTTAAAAAAAGAAGAAAAGAAAACAAAGTGTTTGTAGATGACAGCAAGTCACTTTTTTAATGAGTAAGTCATTCATTTAACTGATTTCATTATGTTTGCTCTCAATTGAACATCCGAATCATTCTCACAGAAAAATCAAAACACTTTTCACATTTTGTTTAAGATTACTTGTCCAGTCAGGCGAGAAAAATGGCTTTTTACATTTTCATTAAATAACTTGTCACAGAAAAGTATAATTGGAAGTCCTGTTAAAATCTAACATGCCAATGTGTCTAGAACACAGATGCTCAAACTAGGGCCTGGGGGTGAAAGTTGGCCCATGGTAACTTTTGATTTGGTGTGCATGGGCCCATCTGCACTGTAAAAAACAAATCTGTTATTATAAGTTTTTAAGCTGGGTGCTGGAAAAGAAATGTAAAATAACTGCCGTTAAATTACAGAAATTAACTGTCAAATAACTGATGATAAATTACAGAAATTTACTGTAAAACAATAGACGTTAAATTACAGAAATGTACTGTAAAACAACAGACATTAAATTACAGAAATGTACTATAAAGTAACAAACGTTAAATGATATAAATATACTGTAAAACATAAGATGTTAAATTACAGAAATTTACTGTAAAATAACAGACGTTAAGTTACAGAAATTTACTGTAAAACAACAGCTGTTAAATTACAGAAATATACTGAAAAATAACAGAGGTTAAATTACAGAAATGCATTGTTAAATAACAGATGATAAATTACAGAAATGTACTGCAAAATGACAGATATGAAAATAAAGTTCTAAATTATAGAACTTTACCGTAAAATAACATGTTAAATTATAGAAATGTACTGTAAAATAACAGACGTTAAATTACAGAAATTTACTATAAAATAAGAGACGTTGAATTACAGAAATTACTTGTCAAATAACAGATGATAAAGTGCAGAAATGTATTGTAAAATAATAGATTTTAAATTACAGAAATTTACTGCAAAATAACGGACATTAAATTACAGAAATTTACTGTAAAATAACTGACGTTAAATTATAGAAATGTTCTGTAAAATAACAGACTTGAAATTACAGAAATTTACTGTAAAATAACAGACATTAAGTTACAGAAATTTACTGTAAAATAACAGATATTAAATAACAGAAATTTACTGTAAAATAAAAGACGTTAAATTACAGAAATTAATTGTCAAAAAACAGATGATAAATTGAAGAAATTTATTGTAAAATAACAGATGTGAAAATACCGAAATTTACTGTAAAATAACAGACAAAAAATTACAGAAATTAATTGTCAAATAACAGATGATAAATTACAGAAATGTACTGTAAAATAACGGATGTTAAATTACAGAAATTTACTGTAAAAACATGTTAAATTACAGAACTTTACTGTAAAATAACATGTTAAATTATAGAAATGTACTGTAAAATAACACGTGAAATTAAAGTAATGTACTGTAAAATAACAGATATTAAATTACAGAAATTTATTAAAAAACAACAAACGTTAAATTACAGAAATTTACTGTAAACTAACAGCCATTAAATTACAGAAATTTACTATAAAATAATGACGTTAAATTACAGAAATTTACTGTAAAATAACAGACGATAAATTACAGAAATTTACTATAAAATAACAGATGTTAAATTACAGAAATTTACTATAAAATAACAGACGTTAAATTACAGAAATTTACTGTGAAATAACAAATGTTAAATTACAGAAATTTACTGTAAAAACATGTTAACAGGAAGAGAAGCGCTCTCGTTTCGAACAGTGATGATTGCTTTAGTCATATAGTTTTAGTCATTTGGGATGTAGTGACACAGTCATACTGTTTCCTGAAGGTGCAGCTGACGTGAAGTGAGGGGTTTGTGTCTTAAATAAACGATGACAGTTTGTATTTATTGAAAAGTAAGAATGATTAATAAATCTATATGAAACAGTCCCTTAAAAGTGATGGGTCTTCGGAGCACTCACACTTATCAAACAAACTGGGAAACGCACCCGGGCACCCTAAACAATTTGCTGGTTTATTTAAACCCAGTGCTGGGAAAAATATGGACAAAACCCATTTTATTATAGGACCAAATCTAAGACAACCTTAGGTTTGTTCATTTTTAAAGAAAAATTTAGTTACCCAATTTAATAACCCAGCATTTTTCAGAGATTTTTTTCTCATTAATAAGTCCCTTTATTTAAAGTGTTTGCAAAGAATGATTGGAAATGCAAAAATTGATCAGATTAATTTCATTATATTTTAGCATAAACATATTAAGCCACATATAATGATTATATTGAAATGGTGAGGTTTAGAGAGAGACTTTCCTGAATTCATATACGCAATCGATGCCTTCACTCTAAAAAACATTGAGCTATTTATTTAACCCAATGGTTGAGTTAAATTTTTTTGGTGCTTTATTGGGTTACTTATGGATAACTCAACCAGCTGGGTTAAATATTTAGTGATTTGTTTGGTTATTTTGAACCTTTTTTTTGGGTTATTTATTTATTAATTCAACCAGTTAGGTTAAACATTCTGAATTTCAACAGTCAACTGCTTTAACTGACACAGAACAGCTGTATTAAAATGCGTGCGTAATGTTGTTTTTGCTTTATAATGTTTATTTAAGCTCTAACACAGTCTTGTTTTTTTTTTAATCAAATTTGTCGTGTTTTTTCTATCCATTTCACCAGCACTCTTAATTATTGATGATACAAATGTGCAAATTAAAATACAAATGCTATATTAAATGGATAAAAACACTGGGTCTGGAACTTAAAATGTAGTGGAAATAAAGCATTTTCAATATTTTTAAAATCTGTATGTTAATTATTTACACAACCATAATTATGCAGTTAATAGTAGTACAAGTAATAGTAGCATTAGTAATACCAGAATGGAAAAAAAAATTACATTTAATCAAAATAACCCAATGCATTGGGTTAAATTTGGTTAAAATAACCCATACTTGGGAAGGTGCTATAATAACCTATAGTTGGGTTTTATGTTGGGGTATTTTTAACCCTACTATTTTAACTGAGTTATAAAAGACTTACGTTTTCTGATGAAACAGTTTGATAGTCCCCATTAACTTCCCTGCTGGGTCAGTTGGCATTTCTGTGTGGAGTTTTGCATGCTCTCCCCATGTTGCCGAGGGTTTCCTCCAGGTGCTCAGGATTCCCTCACAGTCCAAACACATGCGCAACAGGTGAAGTGAATAAACTAAATAAGCCATAGTGTTTGTGTGTGCTTGTGAGAGTTTAAGGGTGTTTTACTGGGTTGTAGCTGGAAGTTGATCCGCCGCATATTCTGGATAAGCTGGCGGTTCATTCCACTGTGGTGACCCCTGATGAATAAAGGGACTAAACTGAAGGAAAATGAATAAAAATTGCTATTTTATGTTTCAGCATAATGATGGATAACTTGTAGAATCTCTGAACTGAATCAGAACTGGCAGTGGTACTTAAATAATCCAGCATTTTCCTGAGATTTTATCCCATTCGTAAGTCACTTTATATAAAAGTGTTTGCTAAGAATGATTGTAAATGCAAAATTTGATCAGATTTGGTTCATATTTTAGCATAAACTATGAAGCCACATATAATTCTATTGAAATGGTGAGGTTTAGAGAGGGACTTTTGTGAATTCATATGCAATTGATGCTTTGTGACCTTTTTTTAAAAAAAAAATTTTTTTTCTGAGTAAAACAAAGCACATGATCTGAAAGTGTTAATGAAAACCAATATTTGAAACGAAAGTCTCAGTCAAAGCTTTGTCTGAATGGTTTGAATGAGTCCAGAAGCAAGCATACTTCATCTCTTCTATTAATGGAGTTGCTCTCCCCCCTTCCAGTTTCTTTTTCATCCTCTTCTCATTTCTCATGTCCAATTGTACCGGTTTCAGACAAAATAGGAGTTTCTCCTTCTGTTCGTCTGCTTCTGTCTCGCTCTTTCTCTTCCTTTTGGCTCATCTTCCATCTTTCCAGACTTTGAAGGGAGTTCAGTCTTCTAATATAAGACAGGTCCCTACCACAACAAAGGAGTCAGCTTTGAGTTTGAATAAACACTTTCTCTCCTCCTTCTGCCTGTCTGTACCCCACTCCCATTTTCCCCTCTCTGTGTTATTTCTCTCTTGGCCCGTGCTGAAGTATGAGCACTTGTTATGCGTTCTCCATGGTAGCCTTTCTTCTGGAATAGATTAGCAGGCTGGGGAGGAAGGGGAAGCGACGGCAAACCGAAGTCGCGGAGGAAGAAGAAGGTGTAAAAGGGAGTGAAGTGTGAAAAGAAAGGGATAGAGCGATGGAAAAAGGATTGTGGAATGACAGGGAAGGAAAGGAGGTCACTGTAGGTAACAGAAACACATGCTGTTTGGCTCGTAAAGGTTCTCTTTTGGCTCTGATCCTTTAAAAACCTCTTTTTTAAAAAAGAAAAACTTCTTCAGATTGTTAAAATATTCTTTACGCAGAGAGAAAGAAATGGTTTAGGGAATGGTTATGTTGGGGAACAAAAAACAAAATGGTTCTTACTATTTCATTGCTTTGACAGCCTCTGTATGATTATTATTTACACAAAGGCCATCATGCTTTTGTGGCATATTATAACTGTTTAAGCAAATTTTCATGAATTTGTACAATCCCATTTATTTTACACAATCTGCTCACAGCTCACAGGGTAGGTTTAGTGATGATAGGCTAATAAAACAAACAAATGTGTATATTTTCATTAAACATACCTTGTGTAAATTCATAGAAAATCTCTACCTTGTAAAATATTTACATTTTTCTATTTCATTTTTTGGCTTCTTTGGATGTCATCACACTGGTGGTTGCTAGGGATGCTCCAATCAATCAGCCGGGGATCGGTATCAGCACATTTTAATCACATTTTATGACTCGATCAATACTTGCTAATCTGGCCGATCACATGAACCGATCACAGGTGTTCATTTACAGGTTTACAAGCAGAGGAAGATTCAAATATAAACGTTTTTTCTTTCGTCATTTGCAATTTTTCTAAATTGCTTTGTTAGCCTTTTTCCTTACCAAATTTTTATCGGTCTTATTTATTATTTTCTGGAAAACTGCTTCTGACCATGATGTGTCCACACCAAATAGTTATTTAAGAGACGTGTTTGAGGGATTATATGCAACATTGTTCATTTATTCATTTAAAGGAGAGATCTCCACTTCAGTATGGTACTTGGAGGGAAAATGTGCTGTATGCACAGTTAAAGTTATATAAAGCTTGAAGCATCAGAATCGGTACTCAGTATCTGGTCCAGAAAACCTGGTTTGAGCACCCCTAGTGGTTGCATCACAAATGCATTCCACTGAAAGTTCAACACTGAAATCCCTGGAGAACACAGCAAGGTTCTTCTATTGCAAGTTTGGACTCAAAATTGGTATTAGTTGTCCTTGTAACTTTTAAGTTATAGTGGTGCACACTTTTCAATTCTTATAAAAAATGTAAAATTTCCTACAATCGATCTCAAGATCATTCAAAATAGTTATTTCCACTGTTGGGGAAAGTTACTTTAGAATGTAATGGATTACAATATTGAGTTACTCCCCAAAAAAGTAATTAGTTGCGTTACTTTTAAGGTAAGTAATACATTACTGTATATTTTATAAAATAGTTGCTTTTTCCAAATTTCTAAATGTTTACTAATTGGCTATCACTCTAAGGAAAGCAGCTATTAGTATACTATTAGAAATGTTTGAAAATACCTCACAGCAAGAAGGTCGCTGGTTTGAGTCCCAGCTGGGTCAGTTGGCATTTTTTGTGTGGAGTTTGCACGTGTTTGCGTGGGTTTCCTCCGGGAGCTCTGGTTTCCCTCACAGTCCAAAGACATGCCATATAGGCAAATTAAATAAATTAAATTGATTGTAGTGTATGTGTGTGAAGGTTAGTGTGTATGGGTGTTTCCCAGTACCGGGTTGCAGCTGGTTGGGCATCCACTGTTTAAAACGTATGCTGAATAAGTTGGCAGTTCATTCCGCTGTGGTGACCCCTGATAAATAAAGGGACTAAGCTGAAGGAAAAGGAATGAAAATAGCTATTTTATGCTTCAGCAAAATGGTGGATAACTTGTAGAATCTCTGAATTAAATCCGAACTGGCAGCGGTATTTCACCTGATTTTGAAAGCAATTATTTGTTACAAATTGAATGTTTGCAAAATCATACAAATTGTCCATCTCATCTAATTCTCATCCATCCAACTGTCCAAATCATACATTCTCTATCTCAATCTTTTTCAGCTTTGATGGATGTCATCACACTGATGATTCTTCCCTCAAAACGCCTTCAAAATACCTTGCGTATTTTGGGCACTTTTACAAGCCCTTTTTTTTCAGCTTCCCCATGCCCTTATATACACTGCATTGTCATCTCTGGACTCTTTCCTGGTTCTCTGGCTTATTAACCCGCTCTCGCTCGTATTTGCAGTGTAGAACATCATGAGCTGTCATCACCGGGCTCCCCTTCCCTCCCTCCTTCCCCTTTCCCTCCTTCTGGCTGGGTAAAACCACAGGTCTGCTCTCTCTGTGTGCTGGCGAGAACTCATGACCGCAGCCACTGAACTGCAAGGATGGTAATGGACATTCTCTATGGCAAGCTGTTTTAACGTTTCATCTTTAAAGTGTGTATTTTTCTATCTTTTTACGTATTTTTCTATCTTTTATCCCATTGATGCACATATTCATATTAGTGTGATCAGTCTAGGCTGGTCCCTGTAGCATACGATTGCACTGGTGTAATTAGACTGTTCAGTCCGTCTTATGATCAGCTGCTAAATTCAAATCTGCTTGCTGCGATGACTGGTGCTAAACAGTTTATCAGTGTTCTGAAACAAATAGCATTTATTTTATTTTCACACTGTTAAGGGTTGTAGAACATTTACTCTATTCTTCTACCAGTTAAACAGATACTTATTTTGTGTATTTGGCTGATGAACTGACGTATTGTAAATCCAGCAGCTCTATTATTTCCACTGTATTGCAGGCTAACGTGGCGACAACCATCATACACAATAAATCAAATAATTTCACTGTTAAGCTGTTTAAATGACAAAATACATGTTCTTACACAAATCTGAGAATCTTAACATTTTTCAGTATTGTGATTTTAGTAGTGACTATTATTTTGGTAGTAACAGATATAAAAATAGTTTTAATTGAGTGGGTGTGATGAACAACCATATAAGTCCAAAAAACAACAACAACAACAACAACTATGTGAAATTAATTGTATGTGTAAACTTTGTGTACAGAAACAGTTTGGGAATAATTTTGCGTGACCAAGAGTCTGCATTTGAAACATTAAAATAGCTCCACTCTTAAAAACGTTCATGTCCACTTAGAAAATTAGGGATGCCACTTACTGTCATGTTCGGTAAGGAAGGCTTTGATGGATGCTGGAAAAACGCAGTAGACTGAAAAAGTAGATGAACTGAATATGTGATCTCACTCTTTCTGAACGGGATTAGGAGTGCTAAACACCACCACAACAGTTAACCTATCAAAATAAACCGCATACACAACGCAATCTCACAGCAATTCGTAACTTTTTGATTTAGTGTCTAATTTGTATAAATTCGTATGATCTAATTCGTACAGTTTAGTATGATTTGCTCATCACCCAATTACGGTTGGGGTTAGGGATGGGGTTGAGTGCCCTGCTTCCTTTTTAAAATCGTACATTTTCGTACGACTGAACTCATACGAATTCGTACGAATTAGCAACTAAACTGACAAAACGCAAAATACTTACGTTTTCTCGTGAGATTAGGCTAGCATACCATATATAATAAAGCTTTATCAATGCGTATTTCCTGCCAGTCCTGTGCAAACTATGGCAAACAGTGTTTATTTGTTTACATATTTATTTATATTATGCGATGGCGAAACGTGAGAACAGTTTGAAGTAGTATATACACACGTGTGCTGCGTCAGCTTTTCTAAATAAATGACAATATTTAGCTATGATATATGTCTGCATTGTATGCATTTATTCTTGTATTTATTCTTGTATTTATTTTATTTATTTATTTATTGTTTACTATTATGAATTGATTGTTATTGTCCAAGCTGTTAGAAGGTCTATGTTTTGTACATGGTTCATACTGTATTTTCTGTTTTTAAATAATAATAATAATAATAATAATAAACTTGAAAGAAATGCTTAATATTAACCTGAAGTTTCTGTTATTGTTTTAAAACTATATCTTGTAAAAATCAAATCTTTAGTGGTTTAAAGAGATGTGATGAATTGGAGTTATTCAACACCAACTGGACATATGCTGATCTTCCACATTAGAGAAATATAAATCACAATAACTTTAGATTTTTAATATTGACACTGAAAAATGTTATCCCCTTGAATTGAGAAGTGTTTGTTGTCTATCTCGTAAAATAAAAATATATGATATAATGCTTCCAAACTAAAGGAAAAACATATTACTCAAAACTTGAAAACATGGTTCTTCATCTCAAGGGCTCAATTGTAGATAGTTGAGACGGCGGATCAATGAGTGCTGAAGTCAATAACAAAACTATTGCTAGTAACAACTAAGCAATAAAAGCCCCTTTCACACAGTGATACCGGCAAATATCCTGAAAATTTCCGGAATGACTTTACCGGTAATTTCATAAAAAAGGTGTTCACACAGGCATGGATGTTCCGGAATTTTTCCGGAAAAGACGATTCACACATCCATTGCAAAATACTGGTAATTAAATAATTATGACATCATTAACCAGAAATGACCTCTAAATGGCTGTGCTTGTATTTGTAAACATAGAAGAGGTCTGCCTTTTCTTGATGGTTTCACTTTTATTTAAAGCTTTAGCATTCATGCAGCTGCTTTGTAAGACAGCCAAAGGCAGAAACGCGAACCACAGCTTAATGTTTATACATTTGACTACATTACAAATTCTGGGATGGATAAGTATTGTGAACAACTTATATGAAAACATATGGAGGAACACTTTCGCATGTCGAGATGTACGTAATACAGTTTGTGTGTGTGCTGGCGCTCACCGGCTCCTACACCAGCACACGTGTCAAGCAACTGAAGGAAGCAAAGCTTGAAGGTAGACTAGCGGTTTATTATAAGCATTTTATCCATAATTTTTGACACCGTTGGCATTAAGAAGGAACATAGAAACGTTATCTGACTAACATCTAGCAGCTAAATGTGTCTGGAAATATATTCAAAGGCTTTTATTTTTATAGACAGCGCGGATGTTAATGCGTCTGAGTGTTCTGATTGACTAAAGTATACGTCTCACGTCAGCACGTTCTATTGGTGAGCGCACTCTTTCCGGCAAATTACCTTCAGAGTTCACACAGAGCATCATTCCGGCAAATTATTGCCTAGTTATAAGGTTGCAACTTATCTTTTTTAAAAAATTGTCAGAATAAATTTATTGGTATTTTCAAAATGGACCTGTTCACACATACAGACCTTTCCAGAAAATTGCTGGACATTTTCCGTAAAGGTCTGTATGTTTAAAAGGGGCTAAAGTGTCTAATGAAAAAGTACATGTATACATTTTTTTTTTCATAAATTTATTGATGAAACGGCTTGCCATTATACATCTCTACCTCCTCTCTGCATTTGTTTCAGTCTGCCGACCACAGGTCTCTTGTAACCACAGACACATAGACCTACTCATGTAGACACACTTTTTTTTATCTGCATGTTTTGGTTAAAAGATAATCATATCGTCATATCATACTTCCAACGTCTAATTAATCCAATCCGCCAGCAATATGTCGACGTAAATGACATTAGCGCTGCCTAAAACAACTCCGTCAATCCAGATGTAACCGTTTGTGTAAGTAGCAAAGAGGAACAAGTGTGTGTGCGCGCTTGAATTGCTAATAGGTAGGCTAGTACTGTTCTTTTGAGCTTTGTGGAAAAAGTGTTTAACATTCATGCCGGACTGCCCGAATTCCTCAAATCTGTCAGCCATGCGAGCCAGCTGTCACTCACTGCTGATTCACTACAACATCACTGACCTTCGGCTCCTGGCGAATAAACACACACACACATATGCAAAAAAAAAAAGAAAAGAAAAAAAAGAAAAAAAATAGACTTGTCTTACGATGAGCCCTTTTTTGTAAGCGCTTTTCTGGTGCTGGAATGTTGGGTTGCATTATCGTCTAGTTTTGCAAGAGCTGCGCGGCTGCCAGGTGCCTCAAACACGCTCTTCTACAGAGTCTGTGTGTGTATTTTGGGGAGCTGTTGTTTTAACTCGGTGGTTTATGCCGCTGTTTGAGCAACAACATTGACTCTGAAGGATTAACTGACCTGAATACAGAGGGAATGAGAGCTGAGGTGAAATACGAGATAGATAAACATAAACAAAACGAACAGGTGCATTACGTGACTTGTGATATCCAAGTTTGAAAATATTTAACCTATAAGTAAAACATAAAATGTAATTAAAAAAATATATAATAATTTGATAATTAGAACTTATTTAATTTAATAATTAATACTTTAATAATTATTACTTATTTTAATAATTATAAATTATTTAATTTAATGATTAATTTAATGTAATAATTATTACTTATTTTTAGTTATTACTTATTTTTCATTTATTTCCAATAAGTCATACACACACACACACACACACACACACACACACACACACACACACACACACAATATATATATATATATATATATATATATATATATATATATATATATATATATATATATATATATATATATATATATATATATGCATGCATATACATACATACATATACATACATACACTATACCTGACAAAAGTCTTGTCACATATCCAAGTTTTAGGAACAACAAAAAATAACTTGACTTTTAGTTGATCATTTGGTTTCAGAAGTGGCTTATATGAAAGGCAAAAGCCTCTAGACTATGCTTATTTTGCCAAAATAAAACATATGTCTTGACTTTTAATTGTGCATGACTCTCATGAGCTTGAAGGACTGCGTCCATACATCTCTGCAATGTCTGAAATAATATTAATAAAGTCATCTGGACTGGCAAAGAAAGTGTTCTTGCAGGACTCTCAGAGTTCATCAAGACTCTTTGAATTCAACTTCAGTGCCTCCACCTTTATCTTAGTCCAAACATACTTAATAATGTTCATATCTGGTGACTGGGCTGGCCAATCCTGGAGCACCTTGACCTTCTTCTTGATGTGGAAGCTGAATTATGAGAAGGAGCGCTGTACTGCTGAATAATTTCCCTCCCCTGTCTTTTGTAATGTAAGGGGCAGCACTTAATACCTCAGGCTGTTGATGTAGCCATCCACTTTGCAGATCTCTCGCACACCCCCATACTGAATGTAACCCCAAACCATGATTTTTCCTTCACTAAACTTGGCTGATTTCTGTAAGAATCTTGGGTCCATGCAGGTTCCAATCTTCTGCAGTATTTTTGATGTTTGGGATGCAGTTCAACAGATGATTCATCTGAAAATCTACCTTCTGCCACTTTTCCAAATGATTACCTAGAAGTCAAGTTTTTATTTGTTGCTCTTAAAACTGGGATCGACAACAAAACTTTTGTCAGTTAAACTATATAGTATATACAAACAATACAGCATCACATACATCACCACAAAATGTTTGAAAATGTTTAAACAACAAAGTCTCTACTCTTGTTCAAAAACCAACTTGTGTCTTAAATTCTTTCCATTATTATTTAAGCCAAAAGGCTTTGTTTATTAAATATGTGATATATTTGACATATTTTAGAAATAAACAGTTTTTGTAATTTTTTATTCAATTCCTGAATATATAAAATTACTGTAAAAACAAACTGAATTTAAATAAAATGTAATGTTAGAATAATAAATGAAACTATTATATTAATAATTAGTATTATAATATAATAATATGATTGAAAATGGAAATATTCTCTCTCAATATTATTAGTAGGATGATGATGAAAATTATAATTACCGTCATCATTAAAAACAATAAAATAACAAAAACAACAATTAGCCTAGAATATAATAAAATTGTTGTATAATGTTGATTTTTATTTCATACATGTTTTATTCTGTTTTCTTGTTCATCATGGTGCTGACCACAGGTCACACTTTCCTGTTCATCAATGTACTATTTGTGTCTTGATGCAATTTAGTTTTTATTTTCTTGTAAAAGAAATGAATAGTAATATTAAATAAGCAGAAAGCATGACAATCTGAAATTTATACATGATCAAAACCCAATGTTTCTCTTTCAATCTCTAAATAGATCATACAAACCAGTTGATATGAAACATCTCTCATGTTTCCTACAAAGAATGCATTTTGATAGAGCATGAGTGTAGGAGTGCTGTGTGTTGAGCAGGTACAGCAGTTGTTGCGAAAGACTTCATAATGAAATAATGCATTTGACAGATGTTGGGAGGACACACGTGCACGCCCCTGCGGACACACACACACTGTGAACCCTGTCAAGGTCAAAGCCCGACACACACCTCCTGTGCTCCACCTGCAGATGAGCTACATGCACACTTCAGCTCCAGATGCAATGAACAGTGTAATAAATTAAGTAGTTATCAGTATAATTCCCCAGTTGATTTAGAGTAGCATTTTTTGTATTGCAGGTTTTTCTAAAATGCTGTTTAAACATGCAAACTAAGCAAAGTTTAAACCAATATGCAATAATTTGCAATGATTTACAAAAATTGTTTAATAGCATTTTTTCACAATATTTCTGAGAGAACACACACACACCGGCCTCTTTTTTAGATTCATCTAACTAGTTCCACAAGGTACTGGAAATATTCCTCAAGATATTTTAGTCCATATTGACATGATAGCACCACAGTTGCTGTAGATTTGTTGGCTGCACATCCATGATGTAAATCTCCCATTCCACCACATCCCAAATGAGCTCTATTGGATTGAGACCTGGTGACGTGGAGGATATTTGAGTACAGTGAACTCTTTGTCATGTTCAAGAAACCAGTCTGAGATGATTCGGGCTTTATGACATGGCACATTATGCTGCTGGAGGAAGCCATCAGAAGATGGGCCCACTGTGAATGAACATGCAGCAACAATACTCAGGTAGGCTGTGGCGTTGACAGATATGCTCAATTAGAACTAATAGACCTAAAGTGTGCCAAGAAAATATCCCCCACACCATTAAACCACCACCAGCCTGAACTGTTGATACAAGGCAGAATGGACCCATGCTTTCATGTTGTTGACGTCAAATTCTGACCTTACCATTAGAATGATGCAGCAAAAATCAAGACCAGGCAACATTTTTCTAATTTTTATTGTCCAGTTTTGGTGAGTCTGTGTGAATTGAAGCCTCAGTTTTCTGTTCTTAGCTGACAGGAGTGGCACCCGGTGTGGTCCTCTGCTGCTGTAGCCCATCCGCCTCAAGGTTGTTGTGCATTCAGAGATGCTCTTCTGCATACCTCGATTATAACGAGTGGTTATTTGAGTTACTGTTGCTTTTCTATCAGCTCAAACCAGTCTGGCCATTCTCCTCTGAACTTCTGGCATCAACAAGGCATTTGCACCCACAGAACTGTCGCTCACTCTTTTCTGTTTTTTGAACCATTCTCTGTAAACCCTAGAGATGGTTGTATGTGAAAATTCTAGCAGATTAGCAGTTTCTGAAATACTCAGACCAGCCCGTCTGGCACCAACAATTATGCCAGGTTCAAAGCCACTTAAACCACCTTACTTCCCCTGCAGATCGTCTTGACCATGTCTACATGCCTAAATGCATTGAGTTGCTGCCATGTTGGCTGACTAAAAATTAAATGTAATGAGTATTTGGACAGGTGTACCTAATAAAGTGACCGGTGAGTATATAAATACACTCACATATATTTTGCTTTGATTGGCTGCAGAACAGCTTGTTCAATAACTTAACTAATTAAAATTATTTGTCTAGTTAATCAAATGAATCTAGTTAAGCCTTTAAATTGCACTAGGTTGAAAAATATTGTCTAGTATCTTGCAAAATACTAAATTACTCGTAGCAAAGACAAAAAAAAAAATACTTAGAAATTCATTTCAGTTCAATAGAAATTAATTTTTAATATTATGTTTAAAAAATAGCAATGAGTTGGCGCAGTAGGTAGTGATGTCGCCTCACAGCAAGAAGGTTGCTGCTTTGAGCCCCGGCTCGGTCAGTTGTTGTTTCTGTGTAGAGTTTGCATGTTCTCTCTGTGTTAAGTGGGTTTCCTCCAGGTGCTCCAGTTTCCCCCACAATCCAAAAGACATGCGGTAGGTGAAATGGGTAAGCTAAAATTTTCCTTTATGTGTGTAAATAAGTGTGTGTGTGTGTTTCCCAGTGATGGCCGCTGCATAAAACATATGCTGGATAAATTGGTGGTTCATTCTGCTGTGGCAACCCATGAATAATAAAGGGACTAAGCTGAAAAGAAAATGAAATAATGTTTAAAAAATGTGTTGGTAAAAAAAACCTGGATAAAAAATCACTGGAAGACTAAACATTTTGTCTTCAGGAGAAACATGTCATATTTTGTATGAGCTTATTTCTACAAAAAACTTTAAAATATTGTGTGCTTAAGAGCTGCTGAAATTTATGGTTCAGTACTGGAGAACTTTTTTTTTTTTGTGAAAACAGCCATATAATATATTATAATCGACATCTACAGTCACAATTTCATAACGTTCAGAAAAGGAAACACTTAAAAATATGGTGTGTTTTTGGACAAATAAGAAAACACTAACAAATGCTCAAAATTGAGAGGTGCAATTAAAATCAATGTTTTTTTTTTTTTTTTTTTTTTTGTTTTTTTGTCTGCAGGCTCTTCGTAATGTTGTCCTTCATACTGATCTCCAGCACATTATAGAGATTTAGTGTTCAAAGAGAATGTATTTTAAAGCCGTTAAACAATGTTCAGAGGGATGTTCAAGTATTTTGTGAAAGTGTCAGCAGATGTGAGATAAAAGCATGGATTCTGGGAACTCTAGGTAGGTGTTATTCTGATTTACAATAGCTGCAAAAATCAAAACAGATATGATTCATAAACACATCCAACTATTTAGACGCCTGTCAGTACAGAGGATTAGTGAATCCACACTGTCTAATCTGCAATAAAGCAGATCAGGATAGTGGATTTATTTATCTATCTGTACCTATTTATGATATTAAATTCTCTTTTCTCCATTTAACCAGCATTTCTACATGTCCTGTCCTAAAATGAAAATAAATGGGATTGGTTTAGCAACTGGCCGATTTCACATAGGATTTGACTGTTTGTGGTTAGGGTTACACTACAAGTCTATGATAGTCATTTAGCCTTAAAACATTTTTGAAAGCGAAATCTGATTTAAATGCATTACATGTGGCTGTTTGCCACGTGCTTCATCTGTTTTCACTTAGAATAATAAAAGCTTCGGTCATGAGCACTGCTGCTGCCCCCACTTGGACATGTAGAGAAGTGCTTTACAAAGAAGAATCTGTTCGTTTCAGTGGTTTTTAGCTGTTGACATTGTGGACAAATGCGTGTTTTTCCGTAGTATTTTTTAAACTGCTGTTTCTCATAAATTTTTAATTAAGAATTTGAATGAATAATAAAGCCTTTAGATTTTTTTTGCTCAAATAATTACATAAATTACATAAAATTACATAGAGGCTTTGTACTTTAAACATTTTCCAACAATTTATGTTGGCATATGTGATGTTGTATTGTACATTTTCTGACTCCATACTAACTTCTGTAATTCTCCAAGTGTTTTTTATAGAGATCATTTGGCCACTCGAACCATCCTCACAAGGTTTTGCAACCATTCTTTGGTTTTGCACATTGTGATGAATGACTGTGTGAGTTGGGCCAATATGTTAGATTATATTAGATATATTATGTTAGATATGTTTTCTAGCAGAAGCTCGCTGTTTAACAATATCATTCAGGTTTAAAGAAAATGCTTTCAATGCACTGTAAAAAATATGATTAATTAGTCCTGACAGCATATGTTTTAGGCCACTGTAACTTAATCAAACTAGGTTAATCATGTTCTAACTTTATTTTTAGAAGTTGTGCAAGCTGTTTTAAGTCAGGTTATAATATGTTCAATTGACTCATATAAGGTTGATTTGATTCTCTTTAAAATTTTAAGGCAACCAGGATTTTTTTTTTACTTTGTGGGAATATACTTTAAAATTAGTTTGCTCAATCGAACTTATAGAGCTGCCATCAACTTTTCCACACATATATGAGACCCTGGACCACAAAATCAAACATAAGCTTGCATATATTTTTTTTTTTTTTGAGTCATACAGTGTATTGTTGTCTATTTTCACAAATATATCCACAACATTTTATGGTCCACATATTTAACAAAGATTTTTCTTAAAAACCCTGCCATCAGTTATTCTCAGTGACAGTATTTTGTGTATGTGTGTTAATACTTTTTGAGCAAAACATTTTTAAAGCATTTTTTTACTCATATCTAATAATGGTGCCAAAATGAGTGGAGAGTCTTGTATGTGTGTGAGAGGTGAGGGCAGTGCCCACATTCCTGTGGAATTATTGGCATTCTCAATTCTCAAAGTCTGTGGCACTTTGCTCAATCCCAAACTGACCATGTGTGTGTGGGAGATATGATGCGTAAATGAAATGTACATATTATTCTCCTGATTGGCTGCCTCGGGCCTGCAGGGAGGATTGGGGTAATTAGCAGAAGCCTCTGCCTCCACCCTGTGGCACTTCACGAAGGTGCAATTAGGATCTAGGTCTACATCTGTAGTCAGAGCCATGCTCCCATATGCCAGTTTGTGAATTTAGAGCTTCCAAAGCACTATAGGTTTATGGATATACCTCATTCCATCTTTTATAAACACTTTTTTTTTTTATAAAGGCTTCATTAAGAACTGCTTTAGTTCTTTATAGCATAGATGTGATAAGGTGCTGGAAACATTGCTCTGAGATTTTGAGAATATGCTGACATGACTTGGTTTAGTTAGTTTACTTGAAAAAAAGTCAGTACAATCCATTTTACTTGGAACTCTTAAGTTGACTTAATTTGTCTTATTATTATTGGTGGAGAGTACTGAAAAATCATACTCAAGTAAAAATACCATTACTTGCCCAAATATGTAGTGCAAGAAGAGTAAAAGCATCAGTTGTAAATATTACTCAAATTATGAGTAAAAAGTTGACCTTTTAAAAGTCCTCAAGAGTATAGTAAGTATTACACTGTGAAAAGTTAATGTGTATTCATGCAATTTGAGCAGGGATGTGGAAATGTAATGCATTTAGTGATCTTCCTATATTAATTTCTTCCTTTGTTTGTTCTGATCTTTCTTCATTCATTCGTTTTTTTTCCTTCATTCATTTGTTCATCCTTTTGTTCCTTCTTTCATTAGGTCCTGTGTTCAATCATTAATTTGTTTGCTTTTATTTGTTTGGTCCTTCCTTCATTATTTTAGTCCTTTCTTCCTTTATTCTGCCCTTGCTTCCATTATTCTTTCATTCCATTTAGCGATTGTTTAAGGCTGTTTGATGATTTCAGTTATCATACAGTCGACATCATTCATTTTTCCTGTCAGTGACAAGTCTCTGGGTATTTGCGTGGAAAAAATTTTCTTGGACATTTTTAATGCTTCCAAAAGGTTTGGGGCATTCATAAAGCGCCTATGTCTTGAGGTTGTTTAGTATGATGTGATTTACTTTCTATGTGCGATTTGATTGGACAGGAATCCAAGGACTGATTTTTATTTTTTAGCCAATCACCACAGACAAGAAAGAAATAAAGTAGTTACTGCAGGTTGAAGGAAAATAGTGGAGTCAAAGTACTGATATAAAGCACTGAAAATTTACTCAAGGGGAAGTAAAAGTACACATTTTTAAAACCACATAGTAAATTACAAATTCTGAAAAAAATACTCAAGTAGCTTGAATATTTGTAATTTGTTACTTCACACTACTGATCATTATGCACATTGTTCCTTTACTTAATTTGAAGCAATAAGTTTACTTACTTAAAAAAATAAAAAAAGTAATGTCTACTAACTGCTTTTTACAGAGTAGTTGCAGATTTATCATTTGGATTTATCCTCGATGCATGTTTGCTTTTTGTTTAAACTACTTCAAACAACACATATCTTGAGTTCTTTGGGGAGACAACTTAAATTTCTTATGTTCATTCTACTTCAATTTGTAAAAACTAGTAAGTTAACTCAAATCGTTAGTGTGAAACCCAGCATTTTTACAGTGTGTGAATTTATAGTTCCTGTTCATGCCAAAGTTGCCCTATTGGATTGAGATCTGGTGACTATGAGGACATTTGAGTTTAGCGAATAAGCTCTCATGTTCAAGAAACGATGATTTCATCCTTTGTTGCACAAAGTAAAAAGTAATTTGTTTACTTTAAAACAAAGTATGTAAACCAATTGCCTTAAAACTTTTAATTAAATTAACTGCATGCATAATTATAAAAATTAAGTTAAATCAGCTTAACAGCTCCAACGGTTTTATTTACTTAAAAAAAGTGTAAGGCAAGGGGTTTGCTCAATACAATCTCACAGTAATTCATAACTCATAACATCTCTTAATGAGTTAAGGTTAGAGGTGGGGTTAGGGCAATGCATCGTTTTAAATCTGACCTTTTTATACAAATGAAATCGTAACAAATTAGCCACTTTTCTTACAATACATAAATAGTTACGCTTCCCTGTGAAACTGGGCTGGTTTACTCACTTTTTAAAAAAAGTAACCAATTGTTTTTACTGTGAAATATCCTGCTGGAAGCGGCTATCCCAAGAATTTTAAACATGAAAAGTTAACAGTGCAGAGATGAAGGTCCCATGATGGAATAAAAAATAAAAAAACGTAAATAATAAAAAATTAATTAACAAATTTTTTGGGAGTTAATTTGTATTACTGTCATATTTCTATCAGCTTGAACTAGTTTGGCTGTTCTCTTCTGACATCAAGTCATTTTTGTCCACTGAACTGCTGCTTACTGAATATTTTCTCTTTTTCAGATCATTTTTTGTAAACACTAAAAATAGCTGTGCATGAAAATCCCACTAGATTAGCAGTTTCTGAGATACTCAGACCAGTCCATCTGGCACCAACTACACGATTCTCAAAATCACCTTTCAAGCTTATTTGACCTTCAGCAGATCTTCCTGACCCTCGTCTATGTCTAAAGGCATTGAGTTACTGCCAAATGATTGGCTGATTAGATATCTAGGTTAACAAACACTGATAATTATTAAAAGACATATGGTTTTTAAAAACTTGTGTAGAAATATAATTCCACCCATTTTGTAAAAATAAGTGGTACACAATCCTAAAAAGCTAGTAAATTTTACAACTAATTACAAAGAAATAGCAAAGTATAATATATATATATATATATATATATATATATATATATATATATATATATATATATATATATATATATTTATACAATCGAAGTCAGAATTAGTAGCCCCTCTTTGAATGTTTTTCTCGTTTTTAAATATTTCCAAAATAATGTTTAACAGAGCAAGGGAATCTTCACAGTATGCCTTATAATATTTTTTTCTTCTGAAGAAAGTCTTATTTGTTTTTATTTCTGCTAGAATAAAAGCAGTTTTAAATTTTTTTTACACCATTTTAAGGACAAAATTATTAGCCCCTTTTAGGCTATTTTTTCCCAATAATCTAAAGATCAAAGTATCGTTATACAATAACTTGCCTAATTACCCTAACCTGCCTAGTTAACCTTAAGCCTTTAAATGTCACTTTAAGCTGTATAGAAATGTCTTTAGTGAAATATTATTTACCGTCATCATGGCAAAGATAAAATAAATCAGTTATTAGAGATGAGTTATTAAAACTATTATGATTACAAAGAAATTATAAGGTTCTATCTGACATTTTTGTCAAAATTGAGTTATTGACATATTCTTATTAAATGACAACTTATTTACATTATGGGATGTTTTTTTATAAGTTGTTTACATTTTAAGACTTTTAATGAAAACCAAGTTTAAAATCAAAGCTTATTTTTTTCAAACATTGCAAGGCTGCTAAACAATAGTTTAAACAATGTTCAAACCATGTTTTAGTATTTCCTTCGGTCAGACAGCAAAGCACTAATAATAGTAATGTAATGTTAAATAATTTGCTGACAGAAGAAGTTTCTACAAAAACAAAAATAGTATACTGATTAAATGTATACTATAAAGTAAAATGTAATTATTACATTTAATAAAAAAAGAAAAAATATATATTATTTATATATGTACACTGTTCACAATCTCATGTAGAATCTACAGTAACTTACTGGCAGCAGTTTGCCAATAACTTACTGTAAATTTATTACAGCAAAAATGTATTTGCATTTGTATATATATATATATATATATATATATATATATATATATATATATATATATATATATATATATATATATATATATATATATATACATATATATGGAACTAACTAATTTGTTAAAGTATTTTTTAAATCAATATTTAAATAAATCAATAATTTCCCCGAATTTAAAATAATTTACTTTTTAATGTTTAGAGGTAAAATTACAATTATCTTTTCTTTTTTTTTCTTTTTTTCAATTGTCGAGCTCTTCTCTGTAGACTCAGACCCTTTGGATTAGAAACAGTGGGTCGGTTGTGTAGCCTAATACTGTTGTAGGTCAATCCGCATTTATGGAGTTCACAGAAGGCTAATGTAGGCTGCAGACTAATTTAAAATCATTAAACCACTCTGGTAAAATCAATTCAGAGATTGTAGGAAAATGAGCCTTAATTAGTGGCAGTCTAATGTCTGGACCACATGACACCCGAAAATTTGTAGGGGGTGGGTTAAAAAAAAAAAAAACTTTTTATCCCTACTTCTCGTTATACCTCTCTATATTTATATTGCTGTTTTTTTTTGACCATACTAGAATTTAGAAAAGGTGTTTGGCATGAGCACCGACACTACATTTTTGCAGCCTTAAAACGTCCTAAAATAAGTGCAGAGAAAGGTGATTAGTTAGCCAATGATTTTTCCCCTTCTTTCAAGCATTGTTTATATAATGTCAGTCTTTATAGGAGTATTCAGATGTTTGATGAACCAAGGTTTGTTGAAGTGAACTCGCATTCACTTGAGAAGTTAATCAAGAGTAACATTTTGGGCAGAATCTGATGGTACATTAACAAAATATGAATAGCCCTCCAATAATTATTGTATATCACTAATGCATATTTACTGATTTGTTTTTTAAGTGTAATTTTAGTTGCACTTCTTAAAACTGACCTAAAACTTCACTCCACTAGACCTAAACGACAATAAACATGAAGAACAGTTTACACCACACCACTCCACGTTCGTGTCCTCTTTTTGGCCATTAATGAGAGTAAATGTGTTTGTTTGGTGGGTCGATTTAAGTTGCTTTATTTCCGACTCGGCTCTATGCCATTTAGTATGCACTTAAGGTAATGGAAAGCAGAAAAATATCATGGGAACCCTGTAGTCTGCTGTTCAACCAATCGTGAACAGCTGGATTATGCCTCACAAAACCTTTTAATACCACTGTTCACTAATGATCCGGACCGGCGGCCCTTTAATCCCCACTACATTAATTAAAAAGAGCACGAGCCCTTGGAAGATCATGCCATCTGCTGCTGTTTCATTCCACAGACAGATTGTGTTTGGTGCTTATTTAAAACTGAATTTCTTTACTTGTCAGGGAAGGCAGGAAGAATGAGAAAGGGATAAGACTGCTGGAATTACAGAGAAACTAATTATGCTGAAATACCGTAAAGTCTTTGACTTAGCTTTGTTGTGCGCTCTGGTAGGCAAGCATGAATTTTGATAAAAACTTGTAGTTTGTGCAGTAGCTGAGAGAGCTCAAACAGACTGCAAGGTAAGAAAACGTGCAATTAGAAAAACACAATTTTAGAAAACATCTTCAACAATTTGACAACATGCTAACGCAAATTCTCATAACATACGGTATTATCTGAGAGGTGAGTTTAAGTTATTGTAATATCCAGGTTGTATGGGTTCTTGTTCTTTGTATATTATTGTAGCATTACAAATTACTCAATTAATGTTAAATTAAACTATTTTAATGCCATGCTAGCAAGAGTTTTATTTCATTTCACTTTAATTGTGCAGTTCATCAGATTATTAAGGCTAAAAATAATTAAGCAACAAAGAACTGATTAGTATGTTAAAAGCAATAAACTAAAAACCAGACAGGTTTATCATTTTTGGGGGTCCCCTGACACATTTAAACTGTGGTCTGTGATATTTGTAGAGCACTTCTGTATTTGCATGTGTTGTGAGAATAAAAAATCTAAAATATTAATTGAATTTTAAAAAACTAAAATATAGAAACTTATTTGCATTTTGGCCAATTGTTTAGACACCAACAATATTTTGCAGATTTCTGTGTCAGCGCCCCCAAAAAAGATAGCTTCTAAACTACAATCATTTGTGTTGTGTTTTGATGCTTAGTTTAAAACATGACAGCCTAATTGTTGCCTCAGATTCCTCATATAAAGTCAGTTAATTTTGGATTAATTTATTACAAATATAAACATTACATTCATAGTATTAAGCGTTTTAAAGGTAGTCTGGTAACTGTTAAAAAATATGACAACTAGCTGGCAAATGTTAATAATTCTATATTTAAATTACATTTTAATAAAATTTATTTATTTATGCATTTATTTATTTTGTTTCCGTGTGCGTAATGGGAGACACATCATTAATTAATCTAATATTAAATGTAATAAGAAATGCAATGAAAATGAGAACACAGGGGGGGGGGGGGGGGTGCATAAAAATAAGTGTTTACTGTTTACCTCCTCCCTTTCTGTCTCCCTCGTCCAAACACACGCACACTCTCTCACTCTGGCGCACGTGCCATTGGCCAAAGGCGCGCGCACTTGTGCTAAAGTACGCGGTTCAGGGACTTACCACTCCAATGTCCAATGTCAATAGCGTGGTCTTTCTCTCTCCTGATTTGAGTGTTTTTTTTTTTTTTTTTGCTAAATTTATCTACCTTTTTAAAGCTATAACTATGCGTGTTTTGTTTGGTCTTTCACCTTAATGCGCGCGTTAGAAAGGAGCCTGTTTTAATGGAGAAGCGGATGTGGACAAGGCAGGTAACCTGCCTGGCGCTCATCGCATCTCTGATGGATGTAGTTCTGGCACAGATTCGTTACACGATCCCCGAGGAACTGGAGCACGGGGCATTTGTTGGAAATATCGCGGAGGATCTGGGACTAGACACTAACAAACTTTCAGTCCGACGATTCAGAATAGTCTCGGGCGCAAAAAGACAATATTTAGAGGTAAATTTAGAAAACGGGGTTTTGTTTGTCAATGAAAGAATCGATCGAGAGGAGTTGTGCGAACAAAATCCATATTGTTCATTCCACCTCCAGGTTGTGATCGAAAACCCTTTGGAACTGTATAGGGTGGAAGTTGAAATATTTGACGTCAACGACAACTCTCCCGTTTTTCCATGGAGCGAGTTTAACCTGGATATCTCTGAATCTGCCGCGCCTGGATCACGCTTCCCGCTGGAAAGCGCGCAGGATCTTGATGTCGCGGACAACTCTTTGCGCTCGTATTTGTTAAGCGTAAACGAACACTTTGTCCTGGATGTCCAAACGCGAAGCGATGGAAGCAAATTCGCTGAACTCATCCTGGAAAGCCCACTGGACCGGGAGCAGCAGAAAACTCACCTTATGGTGCTTACAGCGGTGGACGGCGGCTCGCCAGAGAGATCTGGAACCGCGCAAATAAACATAACTGTACTGGATGCCAACGACAACGCACCTGTGTTCGACCAGAACTTTTATAAAGTAAGGCTGGCTGAAAACGCACCACGGGGAACAGTCGTAATAAAACTTAACGCCACCGATCTCGATGAAGGACCCAACGGGGAGATCACGTACTCTTTTAGCGGCCACGCGCCCATGAGAGTGCGCGAGCTGTTTAGCGTGGACTCTCGGACTGGAGAAATCAAAGTAAAGGGACTTATAGATTATGAAAAGGCACGAATGCATGAGATTTACGTGCAAGCCAAAGACAAGGGACCGTCCGCTGTAGCGGTGCACTGCAAAGTTATGGTGAACATCATAGACGTCAACGACAATCTTCCAGAAGTGATTCTCACATCTGTATCTACGCCAGTCCAAGAAGACGCGCCCCCCGGCACAGTGATCGCCGTCATCAGCGTCATGGATAAGGATTCTGGAGAAAACGGGAATGTGGACTGTGAAATTCCACATCATGTCCCCTTTCAACTTCATTCTTCTTTTAAAAATTATTATACATTGGTTACATGCGATTTTCTAGACAGAGAGAGCATTTCAGAGTATAACATCACTCTTACTGCGCGTGATATGGGCTCACCGCCTCTTTTTACGCGGAAAACTATTTTAGTACAAGTGTCAGATATCAACGATAACGCGCCGCGTTTCAAGCAGCCCTCCTACACGGTCTACCTGACCGAAAACAACGCACCAGGAGCATCCATCTGCACCATCACCGCGCAAGACGCGGACGCGGACCAGAATTCCTACTTATCCTATTCAATTCTGGAGAACGATATACACGGGATGCCAGTGTCCACCTACGTGTCCATCAACTCAGACAACGGCAACATTTACGCGCTGCGCTCATTCGACCACGAGCAGCTTAGAAACTTTCAAATCGTGGTTCAAGCAGAAGACGCAGGTTTCCCGCCTCTGCGCGCGAATGTAACCGTGAACGTGTTTGTTTTGGACCAGAATGACAACCCTCCGGTCATTGTGTCCCCGATGCCTGAGAACGACACTGCAGCGGTTGTGGTTGTCCCTCGATATGTTGACGCCGGATACCTGGTGGCGAAAATCACCGCCATGGACGCGGACGCGGGGCAAAACTCGCGTCTGTTTTATGAAGTCCTCCAGGCTACAGATGCTAGTTTGTTTAGCGTTGCCTTGTACACTGGAGAGATCAGGACAATTCGCCGGTTGATGGACAACGACCCCAGGAGACACAGGCTGGTGGTTTTGGTCAAGGACAACGGTCAGCCGCCGCTCTCGGCCACGGCCTCCATCATGTTGTCAGTTGTTGACAGTGCGCCAGAATCCTCGCCTGATTTTGGTGACCTCGCGCTCAGCCCTCACTACCGGTCAAACCTAACGCTGTATTTAATCGTGTCTCTGGGCGCAGTTTCATTCACATTTCTCGTGGCTATTATTGTCCTGGCTTCAATCAAGGGATGCAAGGACGGTAACTCGTGCTGTGGGTTTCATACGAAGGACTCCGAGAGCGAAGTCATTAAAAAGTCGAACCTAAACATTCACATATCACCGGGATCCATTAAACGGGATCAATTCAACGCGAACAACCCAATGGGCCCAAATTACTGCTATAAAATGTGTTTAACTCCAGAGTCGTCGAAAAGTGACTTCATGTTTCTCAAGCCCTGTAGTCCGACAGGAACATCTTCTCGAAACAACATTAAGGAGATTGAAAACAAAACCCTGACCTGGAGCTCAGGCAGCCACAGTATTAGTACAAGAAATGGGACGACCTCCCCAAACGAGGCAAGTAATCAATCAATCAATCAATCAATCAATCAATCAATCAATCAATCAATCAATCAATCAATCAAAAAAGCAAGATCAACGGAGTAACCACTAGAGGGAGACTCCAGATATTTTTGTGCTTTATAATCAACCCAGAAACTGGTATTTATTAAAAAATTAAAAACAAGTAAGAACTAAACAACAACAACAACAATAACAATAACAACAACAATAATAATAACAACAACAATAATAATAATAATAATAATAATAAGAAGAAGAAGAAGAAGAAGAAGAAGAACATAAGGTAATGATATGAATTGTAAAAGTAGATAATTACTAAATATTAGTAAACAAGATTTCTTAATAAATGCAATATGAATATTCATTCATTAATTTTCTTTTTTCTGCTTAGTCCCTTTATTAATCAGGGGTCACCACAGTTAAATGAACCACCAACTTATCCAGCAAATGTTTTACGCAGCGGATGCCCTTCCAACTGCAACCAGGGGGCGAATTACAGGGCGGTTTGGGGGGTCTGACCCACCTAATTTACGCTTGATCCCCCCTGAAGGACATCAAAACAAGATGGGGGTCTGCCCTTTAATAGTTATCAAATAGTTTGCTCTGATCTCTATCTTAAATAATATTAATAATTAAAATTATAGATAACTTCAACACCACCACTATAAGGGTTCATACCATTGTGAATGCAAGTTTGCGGCAACAATATTCATTCATCTGTTTAATAACAGCAAATCTAAAGCACCAAAAGACAGTCTAAATGTTTACAAAACAAGTTTCTTTGAAAAAGGCATTTGTAGGTGTCTGTAAAACAAGATGCCTTGTTTGTATTTTATTATACACTAGCTCGCACATGGAAGTTAAACAGTAAAATAAAACATATGTGCAGTCTTTCATGGTCATCCATTAATAGGTGCAGGAAAGCAAACCACTCTCTGTTTATTTAATATAAATTTGGTTCACTGAGACATTTTACCAAACATAACCAAAAAAACCACTGTGCCACCGCGACGCACAATATAAATATAATATTTCATATTATTAATAATATAAATTAAGTAGAAATAATGCATGTTAATTTAAACAATGTTATTTACATTACTAATTGTACCAATGTAAAACTATAATATATTTTAATATAATAATAAAAGTATTAGTAATATTAAATGTACTATTATATAATAACAATACAACATAATAATAATCAATAACAACAGAATTTAAACAATATAATTAAAGTTAAATCAAATATTGATATATAACAATAATATTAATATTAATAATTATAATTATATAAAACAATAAAATACAATGATATTGAATTAAAATACATATCAACAATATGAATTAAAATAAAACATAATTATATTAATAATATTATTATCATAAGGTGGCATGGTGGCTCAGTGGTTACAACTGTCGCCTCACTGCAAGAAGGTCCCGGCAGGGCCAGTTGGCATTTCTGTGTGGAGTTTGCATGTTCACCCGTGTTTGCGTGTGTATGAGTGTGTGTGTGTGTGAATGCAAGAGTGTATGGGTGTTTTCCAATACTAAGTTATGGCTGCAAGGGCATCTGCTGCGTAAAGCAAATGCTGAAATAGTTGGCGGTTCATTTCGCTGTGGTGACCCATGAAAAATAAAAGTCTAGGCTGAAGGAAAATGAATAAATGAATATTATTGTGATACATTCATTTTCTTTTCAGCTTAGTTCCTTTATTAATCAGAGGTCGCCACAGCAGAATGAACCACCAACTTATCCAGCATATGTTTTATGCAGTGTATGCCCTTCCGGCTGCAACCCATCACTGAGCAACATCCATACACTCTCATTCACACACACTACACTACGGACAATTTAGCTCACCCAATTCCCCTACAGCACGTCTTTGGACTTGTGGGGTAAACCGGAGTACCCGGAGGAAACCCACATGAACACAGGGAAAACATGCAAACTCCACACAGAAATGCCAACTGAGCCAGCTGTGGCTTGAACCAACAACCTTCTTGCTGTGAGGCAACTGTGCTACCCCATTATTATTGCCATTATATATAAAGTTAAATCAAATTAACAATAACAATAATACTTTTATTAATATTAAAATAGATTTTAAGTTATAAATCATATACATTTAAAATTAAATAATTACAAAACAATGAAATAACAATAATATCAACAACTATTATTATTATTATACATGTGTTGAACAGCACTGAAAAGAACTGATCAAACAGCATTGTTTGTTTTATTGTGCCATTTCCCCTTTGCTTCTTTCTCCTATTCTTTTATTCTGTGAACTAGACCTTAAAATTCCTAATGCACAGTTCATAAATAAACCATCAAATAAACAAATGCATTGTTGTCACTGCTCCATATGGTAGGTGTACTGCAACAATGCGATGAATTAATAAAATGCATTAGTGACTGTTTTTTGATGTATTCTGAGGTATTTCCCATTTTTTGGCACAGACATTATGTTTGTAGTACATTCTTGAACCTCTAACATGTAACTAAAGTAAATATTTTAAACCTTTTTCTTGCTTTGCAGTTCAAACAGGCAAACAGAGACCGAACGCTCACCAAGAACCAGCTGAATTACACGTATAGAAGGTGATTACAGTAAAAGCTGATTCCATCTCTCGCTCTCTCTGTCTATCTTTTGCTCACATTCACAAAGCCTCTTACCTGTCCATGTTTTTGTTTTTCTAGTAATACTCCATTAAACACAGGTAGAACATTGCAGCGCAGACTGATCCAGGACTCAGACAACTACTCCTACACCTCTGTCCCACAGTACTGGACCTGGGGGAATCACATACATGGTAAAATATTCATCATCCCTAAAACATTTATTTTAAAGAGGTCCTGTTATGCCAATTTCACTGTTATATGGTGTTTGAACACAGGTGTGGGTTCAAAGTGCACGTAAACAACCAGTCTATGATGGTAAAAATCCAGCCACAACTTTTTTTAATCCCCATTAATCATAAATAAATGCATGAATCCAAGTCACTATGGCTGAATTTAATTTTTAATGGAAATGTGCCTAAGAATGTCGGTAAAGTGTTATATGATTGCGGTAAATATATTTCAGACTGAACTGTTTAATCAATGAAAATTAGAGTTAGAGTTTTTGAAAGATACAAATGAGTCTTACTGTAATTTTATATCGCAAACAAGAATGTCACTTAATATATTGTGAACATTTCCAAACATCCTTTCTAAATGTGCTTGCTAACATGCTGAAAGAGTTATGTGGTTAAAGTTATCTATGTTTCCATTCTATTTTTATGTTTATTTTGGATTATGAGCATTAAAAATTCTTGATGGAAATGCGTTAAAAAATGTATGTGCACTACAAAAAAATATGCAAAACCTTTAATTTACCGAATAAATTTCAGCATGCAGATAAAAAAATTGTGTTATTTTATTTCCACATAATAACAAAAATAGGTGCAATGGGACAGCAATACAGTTTTACAGTCACTTTGGTCCATTTCTCAGATCAGAATTGAAGTTCTCCAAACTACCTGTTTAATCTTCACATCATTGTGTCACTTGTGCACATCAGAACAGCAGTTTTTCATTACTTTGAACAAAATACAAATGCTTTTGTACATTTGTGCAAATGATTATGTGCAATTCTCTGCTGTTTCCTACATTACCAATTGATTATGTCATGTTTATCAAAATGTATTATTTTGGTCTCTGTTGAGTCTCACCCCCATAACATTTACAGTTTTTCTTGTTTGCTTTTCATTTTCATTATCACTATCCCAGCAGAGCAGAAGACAGGTCTTGCAAATGTGTAAACTCTTTTTCATTGGATTGACAAATTTTCCCCAACATTTTTCAAAACAGTTAAAACACACACATGTCATTCAAGCAGCCCAAACTCCATTGTTTTAGCTAGGCTAACCAAACAGAAACCATCTATTCCTAACAATTAGAAACTTTCAAGATCAGTATGAAATCTCTAAAGCAGCGGTTTGACACTCCTTCACAGAAATCTGCATTAGGAATGCATTTTTTGTATTTATATTATTTCCAATATGGTATTATTTTTAAATCTTTCTACAATTGGTAAATTTCTTCAAGATTATACTTGACTTTTTCTAATGAAGGTTTAAAAAGAGATTACCCTATGTTCACATTTCTACTTTTTTTTTTTTTGTGCTATGCAGTGCTGTCTTTTCCTTTCTGTGCCACAATGACAAGATCTGTCAACAAATTACAGCACAAACAGCCAAAAAACAATATTGCCATAGTTTACGTCAGAACAGCCCTCCAGAGTACACTGTTATTGACAACATGACAAAGTAATCTGACTGTCTTTTCCATACACAATGACACAAGGACCTGTCATTCTGAAGGCACTAACATGTTCATTGACACAGAAATGTAGTTTTGAGGGTTGAACCAAGGATTTTGAGCAGGAGATTGGCTTTTGCAAGGAATCCATGGTGTTTTGCTATTTGGACACATTGTTTTGAGAAATGCACTTACTGTTTTGCAAATTTCAGTTCTGAGAAATACTCTAAAGCGACTGAGAGAAACTGTAATTGACAAAGCAGCAGATTGACCACATTGCAAAAACTCTGAAATATTGTTTGGTCTTTCTGATATAAAAATCTGTCATCACAGTGTTTTGGAATTATTACTTCCCAGAATTGTCTTAAGTGGCTGCACTCCTAAACAGTCTTCATGTTCTCAGGCACAATTCATTTATTGCAGTTTTTCTCAATTGCACACTTTTCAAAACAGACTTCACATTCTCTAAACTGGGAGTGCAAATGTCAAAACGGTTTGCTGGAACTTCAGAGCTTTAATGCATATCTGCAAAATGTAGTTACTCCCCAAAAACATTTAATTTATGCGTTAAAACATAGTTATGATCAGTAATTTGGCCAAGGCTCTCAAAACATAAAGTGTATTTGTCATCGTGTGAGCCACACTGCTTAAAATCATTAGGTGTTTTTTCACCATGACAGTCAACCATGGAATTTAAGGTTTAAAAAATCTGATATTTGTTGAGAAGAGTCAATAGTCATAGTCAGAGGAAAAAAAATGAACGTTTGTATTTACACAGTGCATTTATTTGTCTACAACTGTATTACATGCAAAGTGCAATCTTGCTTGCCTAATTACTGTATTGTGTATTTCATATTGCTTATGTTACCACAAATACACAAAAAAATACTAACAAATATCATCCATGAAAAAAAATATTCTTGGTGGTCATCCTGTGGCTCTTTTGGGCCAGAGATTACTTGTCTTCCAATTGCTCTTCCATGAAGCTACGGTCACACTGCACTTTTCTCCCCATAGACCTCTATTAATATGCACGCTCGTGCAACAAGTTTCACAGTTCGCTGTGTTGGAAAGTTCAAGCTTGGTGAACTCTGACCTGCGATATGGCATCACATGCTGGCGTGAGACCAATCGAAGATCAAAACATGACCTCTCTGGACAGAAATTTAAAACATGGACCAATCGCTTGCTATTTTTAATGTCTAATCATCTTGTTTAATCCTGCCTCTTTTCACAGCGCCCTACAACAGATTTTTGCTAGCTCAAACTCTAGTGCAGGGCTATTTAATTGGCGGCCCACGGGCCGAACCTGGCCCCCGAGGCAATTTGTTCTGGCCCTCCAAATAGTGTGACCAAGACATAAAAATATATTTATCATAAATAGGGATGCAACAATTAGCTGATTTCACTATTAACTGCGCTTTAATTCGTCACAGTTAATTAATTGTAAAAAGCCGCATTTCTGTTGCACGGAAAAGTTATGACAAGTTGCCACTTGTGCGCTAGTTTAAGGTACTAAGTATGTTCACCGAAGCTAATACACGCTCACACCGGATTAACTACAGCAGCGGCCGTTCCCATATCTTGTCTTTTCCGCTTGCAAGTTTGTTATTTTTAATGTAAGAATGACAATATGCGCGCACAAGCAGAGCAATGCGCTTGCCTCTGTCCGGGTGCACCAAACTTAATTAGTTAAATAGATAACGCAAATTGTATTGCAACTAGAGGTCATTTACCAATTTAGCAGACATTACAATGTCAATATCAAATATTTATGGTCTAAATGTGTGTATATAAATATTTGATGGTTAAATAAATAGTTTTGAGTCTGATGGCTTGCACAATTTTATTTAGAGATGTTTTTTTTGGAGGGGAGCATAAAACATCCCCTTTAAAGGAATTCTCAGAAAAAAACACCAAATTTTAACGTAGGTTTCTAGTGATTAAACTGACTTTTTGTGCTATTTCCAACAGATTTTAAGACCTCACCCAAGGCTGGGGGTTTTCCAAATCGCTCATGGACACGATATAACCAGCAGGAGTCAGTTCATCCATCAGCAGACTATCAGCATAATGTTTATATTCCTGGAACTCCATCAGCACTCTGTACACTCAAACTGGCTAACAATGGGGACATTGAGGTCTACAACTCATTCTCAACGTTTGGCAAAAAGAAAAAGCCAAACAATACCCTTCATGAAGACGCCATAATAACAAATGATTTTTTCAAATGATATTTATAATGTTTTTTTTTTTTTTTTTTTTACCTGTAGTTCACTGTATATTTTAGTTGGAGCATATGTGCTGTGTATGATTTTCTTTCATAAATTTCACAACAAATAGCACCTAAAAGTACTCTGATGAATTTATTTTTGAAAATATCTTCAGTGATCAGAAACTTAACAAAAGTGTTTGACAGATGGGTGTTTTAACTGATAACTTATATAGGCTATATTATCCAATTTTATATACCTCTTGTTTCCAAAATGTACAGAATAAAAAGTAATATTAGAATTTATTGAATACACCTCTGTGGTATTTCTTTTTTCTTCTCATAAAAAATAAGGTATGTTCACACATATGAGCAGTTTGTTTTTGTGACAGAGCTTCTACAGTGCAACAGAAATACAGAGACAGGCCAAAAAACAAATAATAAATATGTTTTTAAATAGAAATAAGTAGTGACTGCAAATATACAAATTGACAAGTGTATGCACAGGTATATTACTATATAAAATTGTATATATAAATCAAATATTTTTATATATAAATTGGCAATATTTACACAACTATCAATAATTTGTTGCACCATCCTCAGCCTTAGTGGACAGCCTCTGGTTTCCTGCTGCTGGCAACACAAATTCATGCATATATTCATGCTATACATAGTTAAAGTGCTCTTTAAGAGGGATTTTTCAACATAATTTAAAACATATTAGTTTTAAGAACTAATTTCTAATAAATATTTAGTTTTGTGTTTGCCATGATGACAGTACATACTATTTTACAAATTATTTTCCAGTATTCAACTTCAAGTAGAATTTAAAGCAAATTGGACAACAATTGGACAACAATATATATATATATATATATATATATATATATATATATATATATATATATATATATATATATATATATATATATATATATATAGGAGCTAATAATATTGACCTTAAAATTGTTTAAAATATTAAGAAACTGCTTTTATTCCACCCAAACTAAAATAAATAAAACTTTATATAAAAGAAAAAAATATAGGAAATATCTGTAAACAGCACTTGGGAAATATTTGAAAAAGATGAAAAATTTTCCAGGAGGGTCAATTAATGTTTACATCAAATTTATGCACAACAACAATTTCTGTTATTATATAGCCAATGATAAAAAGTAGCACTTTATTTTGAGGGTCTTTATTGCACATACTGATGCTTGTAAGAAAGACAATATATATATATATATATATTGTAGCGAGCCATGTAATACCACGTCGCCCTGGGCACAAATCCACACCAGCTGGATCTCTCATCAACCTCGGATCGCCCACAGCTGGACCTCATCAGCCAGGGAGAGATATAAGCCAGCCCCACACAGACGGAAGTGAGCTTCATTTGACATGACTCCCTGCGCTAACGCTTGTCTCTCTCTGTCTCTCCCACAGCCGAGTCCAGCTCGTGACCGATCCAACACTCTACTTCTCACCAGCCTTCACCATCTCCCCGGAGCACTTGAGCACGCACCTTTAAGAAGAGCACTCATTCACCCCAATATCACTTGTAAATAAAGGCACCCTCCGGGGCATTGTTTGTAACATTATCTACGGTGTTTGTGTTTTCCCTCTGCCTCGCTACAACTGGTGGAGAATGCGGGCATTGCAGAGGGAAAAATTCAGAAGAAACACTCACCATTAAGTAGAAAATAACCGCTGAATTTTTCTCTGTGTTTGTTACAGACAGGCATCCGCTCTCTCTCTCTCCCACGCTTCCTCTTACTCGGCTGTCAACATCCCGTCGCCATGTCGGTGGAAGAGGTACTGCTCCACCTAGTGGAGATCTCCAGGAAACAGAATTCCATCTCTGAGCAGCTTACAGCCAGACAGGATCGACTGGAACAGCAGCTCCGCCAGGCGGCCAGACACCATCCGACTCCCGAAGTGAGTGCGCATCATCATCTCACTAAACTCAGCGACCTGGATGATATTGACGCTTATTTACATACCTTTGAGGTTATTGCCGAGAGAGAAGGCTGGCTAAAAGAAAACTGGGCGAGAATGTTGGCTCCGTTTCTCACAGGAGAAGCGCAACGAGCATATTTTTCACTAGAGACACCTAAAAATGAAGATTACAAAGCGTTAAAAAAGGAAATATTAGCCAGAATGGGGCTATCCACAATCAGCGCAGCCCAACAGTTTTCCCAGTGGTCTTACGACGAGAAACAACCAGTGAGAACCCAAGCAGCTCAACTTTCTCGCCTGGGAAGGCTATGGTTATTGGGAGGAGATCCCTCGGCGGTCCAGGTCGCTGAGAAGGTGATCATCGAGAAGATGATGCGTGCGTTACCCCGACGTTTGCGAACACTCACCAGCATGCGAAATCCTGAGTCACTGGCCACCCTGGTGGAGGCGATCGAGCTGGCTGAAGCTCACATCGCCCGAGATAATGGGGAGAGAGCGGCTCTGCCACCCCGGAGGGTAAGTGCACCTTGGCGACCGGTGGAGGGCACAGCGCGACCAGGCGGCAGACCAGCGGTCCCCAGCCCGATGGACGAGCCGATGCCCACCGAGCCGACGACGCACTCGACCCCGGCCTGGACAGCAGGGTGCGCGGTTCACCGCAATATCCCTCCCGAAGCTCCCACCCATAAAGTCCAGCTAGAGGGAAAAACACAAACGGCCACCTTAGACACAGGAAGCGCCATCACTCTGGTTCACCCGAAAACTTTAAAATACCATCATGAAAGCAAAGGGCGAATTCCGATCACGTGTGTGCATGGTGATACCCGCCACGTACCCGCCCGAAGAGTAACCATCGCGGCGAAACCAGGTAGCTGGCGAATCGAAGTCGGGGTTGTTCCAGATCTTCCTGTGTCCCTCTTACTGGGCAGAGACTGGCCGGGGTTCGACGAACTCCTAACTCACCACCACGCTCCATCGGCTCGTTCAAAGAAGAAGAACAAGCCACGGGCTCATCGGGACCGCAAACCAGCGCTGATGACCACCGAGAGCGACAGAGGGGGTGAGTCATCTATATCTGCTAATCTATACTTTGATCTGTTTCAACAGATAACCGCAGGAGGTGACTTTGGCAGAGCACAGAGGGAAGATGAAACGCTCAAACACTGTTGGCCACAAGTACGGATCATCGACGGAAATGAGCGACTTCCCAGCCCTCACCCCCTCCCACATTTCATTGTGGAAAATGGTCTGCTGTACTGTGTCGCAGAGAGGCGGGGGGAAAAGAAGACACTACTGGTCGTTCCGAGGACCAAGAGGGAGACGGTCTTAGAACTGGCACATACCCACCCGATGGCGGGACATCTGGGAGCGGCCAACACGGTGAAAAGGATCCGCGACCGTTTCCATTGGCCGGGGCTAGACGGGGAAGTAAAGAGGTATTGCCAGGCATGTGACATCTGCCAGAGAACGTCTCCCCAACGACCACCCCCCAGCCCTCTAATACCGCTACCCATCATCGATGTGCCCTTCACCCGAATTGGTATGGACTTGGTAGGGCCTTTGCCGAAGTCGGCCCGGGGACATGAGCACATCCTTGTTATCCTCGATTATGCCACCAGATACCCTGAAGCGATTCCCCTGAGGAAAGCCACGTCATCGGCCATCGCGAAGGAGCTGTTTCTGCTATGCAGTCGAGTGGGAATCCCAACGGAGATACTGACCGACCAGGGCACCCCCTTCATGTCCCGGTTGATGGCAGACCTCTGTCACCTACTCAAGGTAAAACAGCTAAAAACCTCTGTATATCATCCACAGACGGACGGCCTTGTCGAGCGCTTTAACAAGACTCTGAAGCAGATGCTCCGACGGGTGGTGGCAGAGGACGGGCGCGACTGGGACCTCATGATCCCGTACGTGTTATTCGGTATCAGGGAAGTCCCCCAGGCCTCCACAGGATTTACCCCCTTCGAACTGCTGTTTGGCCGCCAACCCCGAGGCCTATTGGATGTGGCTCGTCAAGCCTGGGAACAGGAACCAGCCCCCCAGCGGTCGGTGATTGAACACGTACGGGACATGAGAGAACGCATCGACAAAATCATGCCCATCGTCAAACAACACCTGACCGAAGCCCAGCGCGCCCAGCAGAGATTGTATAACCGGCCCGCCCAACCCAGAGAGTTCCACCCAGGGGACAAGGTGATGATACTCATACCTACCACAACGTCGAAGTTCCTCGCATCCTGGAAGGGACCATACACCGTGGTAGAAAGGGTAGGGCCGGTAAATTATCGAGTCCGTCAGCCGGGACGAAGACGGGAAGAACAACTCTACCACATAAATCTTATGAAGAAGTGGGTTGCAGCTCCAGGTCATCTCGTTGCCTTCGCTGAAGAAACTCTTCCCGTTGTCCACATTGGTGAGCAACTCTCACCAAACCAGAAGGCGGAGCTGCAAGCCTTGGTTGGTCAGTTCAAGGATGTGTTCTCGGAGAAACCGGGCCGAACCTCCATCATCCAACACAACATTATCACTCCTCCTGGCACCATCGTCCGGCAAAGGCCTTATCGAGTTCCAGAGGCTCGCAGGCTGGCTATCGACGAGGAGATCCAGAAGATGAGAAGGTTAGGCATCATCGAACCATCCCGTAGCCCGTGGTCCAGCCCAATAGTGATGGTCCCCAAACCCGATGGCACCCTCCGTTTCTGCAACGACTTCAGGAAACTCAACGAGATCTCCAAGTTCGACGGATACCCCATGCCTCGGGTGGACGAGCTGCTGGATAGGCTGGGTGGAGCCCGATTTATCTCCACCATCGACCTCACCAAAGGCTACTGGCAGTTACCACTCAGTGAAGACGCCAAGGAGAAAACCGCCTTCTCCACACCCGGTGGGCACTGGCAATACCGGGTTCTTCCCTTCGGGCTCCACGGGGCCCCAGCCACATTCCAAAGAATGATGGACATCCTGCTGAGGCCCCACCAGCCATATGCAGCAGCCTACCTGGACGACCTCATCGTCCACTCAGAGACATGGGAAGAACACCTATCCCGGTTACGGAGGGTGCTCTTAGATCTTCGACGGGCTGGGCTCACAGCTAATCCCAAGAAATGCCACCTGGGTCTAGCCGAAGCCAGATACCTCGGGTTCCACATTGGACGAGGTCTCATACAGCCACAGCAAAACAAGGTCAAGGCACTACAGGAAACTCCACAACCCACCACAAAGACCCAGGTACGTGCATTTCTGGGGTTAGCGGGCTACTATAGATGTTTCATACCTAACTTCTCATCCATAGCCAGCCCTTTGACAGACCTGACCAGAAAGGGGCAGCCGGAGAGGATAAGATGGACCAAGGAAGCCGACGATGCGTTCCGAGCCCTAAAGAAGTCCCTCACGTCCTCACCGGTACTGCACGCACCTGACTTCGGCTGCCCCTTCATTCTACAGACGGATGCTTCCGACTCGGGCCTGGGCGCGGTCCTCTCCCAGGTCCACGGCGATGAAGAACATCCCATAATGTACGTGAGTCGGAAGCTGACCCCCGCAGAGACCCGCTACGCAACGGTGGAGAAGGAGGCCCTGGCGATCAAGTGGGCAATCCTGGAGCTAAGGTACTATCTCCTTGGCAGGAAATTCACTCTGGTGACCGACCACGCCCCGCTACAATGGATGGCGACAGCGAAGAACAACAACGCTCGGGTCACCAGGTGGTTCCTGTCGCTCCAGGATTTCAACTTCGACGTACAACATCGAGCCGGGGCCTCCCACGGAAACGCAGACGGACTCTCACGGCTCTGGTCAGGATGGGCAGGTCTGTCGAAACATTCTACCCCCCCTCTCAATACACTGCTCTTCCTTCGCAGGACACCCAGGACCAGGACGACGCTAAGGGGGGGGGAATGTAGCGAGCCATGTAATACCACGTCGCCCTGGGCACAAATCCACACCAGCTGGATCTCTCATCAACCTCGGATCGCCCACAGCTGGACCTCATCAGCCAGGGAGAGATATAAGCCAGCCCCACACAGACGGAAGTGAGCTTCATTTGACATGACTCCCTGCGCTAACGCTTGTCTCTCTCTGTCTCTCCCACAGCCGAGTCCAGCTCGTGACCGATCCAACACTCTACTTCTCACCAGCCTTCACCATCTCCCCGGAGCACTTGAGCACGCACCTTTAAGAAGAGCACTCATTCACCCCAATATCACTTGTAAATAAAGGCACCCTCCGGGGCATTGTTTGTAACATTATCTACGGTGTTTGTGTTTTCCCTCTGCCTCGCTACAATATATATATATATATATATATATATATATATATATATATATATATATATATATATATATTATATATATATATATATATATATATATATATATATATATATATATATCTGCTGACACTGCTTCACCAACAGATATTCTCCTGACTATAAGAAACTTTGCAAGTACATGTCATTGACATTGGCAGGTAGTGGCGATATAACTTAGAGATCAACAAAATATGTTAAAGGGATCGTCAAAATAAAGTGGTACCTTACAAAAATCTTATTTTTCTTCTTGTTGTTACTATTATTCATGTTCAATAGCACTGAATTTAAAATCCCTAAGAAGTCATTAATGTTTACTTCATATTTTTGCTGTAAATTGTTAATTTTTCTTTGCTTCAAAATATACAGAGTAAAGAACGCTATTAGAATTTATTTAACTTGACAAATAAACAAATAATTAACTAATAAGAATATTTATTTTAGTCACTGTTAAACTAAAAACAATGAAAACTATTTCTTTGGAAATAGCTGAAATAAAAACACAAACCCATATGTATAAATACTTCACTCAGTAAATACAATAAATATTTAATAGTAAATATATATGTACATATAATACATATTTACAATACAACATTACAATTTATTTACACCTCTGTGATTTTAGGAATGAAATAAAAATAATAATAAAATAAGTATTTTTTTCATTAGTAAATGTATTTGTTACAAATAATATTTATAATATCTAACTAAAAAAGTCGTTTCGATATTGAGGTTCAGAAAAAAAAAATCTTTTATGTTTCTTGAAACATTTTCATTGTAAACACGATGTCGCTGCACTGTTGCTGTTCACTTTAAGGCGCACACAAGCACAATCTCCATGCTCTGCATCCACTGTGCTGTTGGACAGAGACTGAATCTGATCAGCGGGCGGGATCCACGGCACGGCGCTATGGCGATGCTCTGCTGGGCGCTTTTGAGAATCCAAATACTCCATTCGCCTTTAAACACACTGCTATATTTCTTGTAAAAGACCGAGAAAACATTGCAATGGCTCCAAGGAGAAGATGCCGTATCGGCTTGGTCGTCCTCTCCGCGGTGTGGAGTCTCGCCTCGGCAGTAACCAGATACTCCATCCCGGAGGAGATTCCAGTGGGCTCCGTGATCGCAAATATCGCCGCGGATTTGGGCCTGGACGCGCACAGCCTGTTGGAGCGCAAGGTAAAGCTGGATTATATTCATAGCAAGAAATACCTAGATATAAATAAAGACACCGGAGAACTGTTCATCGCTGAGGAAATTGACCGGGAATATTTATGCCCGGCCAAAACATCATCATTTTGCTTCCTCAAGATGGATGTGATAATCGAGAATCCAGTACGCATATTTAACATCGAGTTAGAAATAATGGACATCAATGACAACGCGCCTCAGTTTAGGAGGGAGAGGATACCGCTCGATATTTCAGAATCAGCAACACCCGGAGAGAGATTTTCTCTTACAAACGCGGTGGATGCTGATGTAGGAGAGAACTCAATAGAGACCTATTATCTCAGTGAAAGTGATGAGTTTACTATCGAAATCCAGTCTGGAAGTGACGGGACTAAATATGTAGACCTGGTGCTAAAAGCGAGTTTGGACAGAGAAAAACAAGCCCTTCATACACTGACGCTCACTGCTGTTGACGGCGGCACACCTGCGCGCTCAGGAACGGCCAGTATCATCATTCAAGTGCTGGATGTCAATGACAACGCCCCTCAGTTTGACCGACAGGTTTATTCGGTTGACCTCATTGAAAATGCACCAATTGGGACGCTGATTATGCATCTGAACGCCACCGATTTAGATGATGGCCTCAATTCTGAAATAACATACTCTTTTACATTATACACATCCGAGAAAACGCAAGAAAAGTTCTCGCTGGATCCCAACAATGGAGAAATACGAGTCAAAGACGTGATTGATTTTGAAGAAGTCAGAAGTTTTGAGATGTACGTTGAAGCCAAGGACAAAGCGGTTAATCCGCTTTCTGGTCAGTGTAAAATATTGGTGTTCATCACCGATTTGAACGACAACCAACCTGAGATTACCATTAAATCATTTCAAAGTTCGATTAAAGAAAATGCTCCTGTAGGAACAGTCATCGCTGTTATCAGTGTGAGTGATAGGGATTCTGGAGATAATGGGAAGATTGTTCTCTCCATTCCCAATGCTTTAATGTTACCTTTTGCTCTTAATAAGTCATCTGAAGACTTTTTTGCGTTAATACTCATTGAAGCGCTTGACCGTGAGCAAATCAACAAATATGACATCACACTTCATGCAACTGATAAAGGAACCCCTCCTTTGACTGATAATGAAACGATTAGTGTTACAATTCAAGACATCAATGACAATGCTCCAACATTCCCTCGGTCCATCTACACCATTCATCTAATGGAAAACAACGAACCGGGTGCACTGCTAGCCTCCCTAACCGCTCGTGATCCAGATTTGCATGAGAATCAATATCTTGTATACTTTATAATAGAAAAGGAAATAGCCAACACGTCAATGTCCATGCTCTTCTCCATCAATCCTGAAAACGGCAACCTCTACGCTTTACGAACGTTCGACTATGAAAGAGAGAAGGAGTTTCTGTTCCACATCGAAGCCAGAGATTCAGGTCTCCCTCCTCTCAGCAGTAACGTAACAGTTCACATCATCCTTATTGACCAAAATGACAACACTCCTCTCATAGTTTCCCCATGGCGTCCACAAGGCACAGTCATCGAGCAAAAAATCCCAAGGTCAAGTGAAAAAGGATCTCTGGTCACCAAAGTCATTGCGTTGGATGCTGACTCCATGCAGAACTCTCGCATAACATATCAGTTTCTCCAGATCACCGACACCCCTCTATTCAGCCTTGACCAGTACAACGGCGAGATCCGAACCACCAGGATGTTTAGTTACAGAGACCCCCGAGATCAGCACCTGGTCATCATAGCCAGAGACAACGGAGAACCTCCTCGATCCGCCACAGTGACCATCAAGATCTCCACAGTGGAGCAGGTGGTCACGCAGTTAACCGAAACCACAGAGGTTCCAATCGAATTTGACCTGATCACCGATTTAAACTTGTATTTGCTGATCGGTTTGGGTTCAGTCTTGTTTCTCCTGCTCATCACCATCCTGGTCATCATCGTGCTGAAATGTCAGGAGCCCAAACCCTCACAAGCAGCTCCCCAAGGAAGGAACAGCATTGCCAGCCAGAGGAACTCGTCCACCATTGCTGATTCAACTCTCATCTCGAGCGATGCCTACTGGTACAGTCTGTTTCTGGCAGAGACTAGGAAAGGGAAGGTGGTTGTGCGGCAGCCACTTCCCAATGGAACTGGGTTCATTGTGTCGAGTATTCCAGGAAGCGCTGCGCTGACTGAGACCAGTGCGTCAAGATCTTCCACTTTACAGGTACTGGAGTTGCTACAAATATATTTGTGAACCTGCATGGAGCTTATAGGACTGTGCGATTTGGGGAAAATATCTAATAGAATTTTCTTTTTAAATAGATATTGTGATTTTTATTTGATTTGCGATTTAATTCTGTGGTCAAGCTTCAGCTCGATATTCGTAGTTTTTTACTGCAGTGAGTGTTAGTTAAAAAAAGGAACTGAAAAGATATTAACTCCAATTTTTGTTCAGGTTTGTTTATATATATTCAGAAATGAAACACACATTTTTAGTAGTGAGTTATGGTGTAAGTTATCTCCTGGTGCCTTCGTGGTGTTTTTACATATGGTGTAACAGCTGCAAACAACGCTGAAGTTATACTTTGCCGTTGCTAGCTACCAGATTGAGTGTCACTGGTGATACTTTCAGTTGACTTTTTAGCATGGTCACTCCTCATACAGACCATTTTAATGTGGTTTAAACTATTTTATAACTGTAACTGAAGGCAATTCAATCGTAACTTACTGTTAAAACTGCTACCATAACATTATTCAAAAATATGTGGCTCTTTTTGGATTTTCGGAATCTATAGAAATGAAAAATGTAAAACAGGAAATACATTGGGACTATTGTTTTTGTTTACATCCTTAAAAATTGTCTATAACCGTCTGTGATGCTTTTTTAGCTATAGTTGTATTTCCTTGTGCTGTGGCAATAATTCTGCAACAGCTCTAACAAATGACCTGTTTTTGTTTGGTGTCTGTGACTTTAAAACCAAAATATATTCCCATATTACAGACATGCTGTTTTTCTTTGATATGAATTCATCTAGTAATGCTTTGATTTATTTATTTATTTATACATTTTTTAAATATTTCCCAAATAATGTTTAACAGAGCAGGGAAATTTTCACAGTATGTCTGATAATGTTATTTATTCTGGAGAAAGTCTTATTTGTTTTATTTCGGCTAGAATAAAAGTATTTTTACATTTTTTAAAAAACATTTTAGGGTCAAAATTATTAGTCCCTTTAAGCTGTATATATTTTTCGATAGTCTACAGAACAAACAATCATTAAACAATAACTTGCCTAATGACCCTATCCTGCCTAGTTTACCTAATTAACCTAGTTACGCCTTTAAATTGCCCTTTGGCTGAATACGAGTATCTTGAAAAATATCTAGTGAAATATTTTATGGTCTGTCATCATGGCAAAGATAAAATAAATCAGTTAATAGAGATGAGTTATTAAAACTATTATGTTTAGAAATGTGTCGAATAAATCTTTTTCTTTTTTAAACAGAAATAGGATAAAAAATAAACAGGGGCTACTAATTCTGACTTCAAGTATATATTTCATATCACAGCCTCTTGTTATTAGCTAATTGCAATGTTTCAAATTGCGATTGCGATTCAGTTTTGATTAATCACATATTAATATAAGCAAAGTAAAGTAAAGTAAAAAATTAATATTAAGCAAAGAGCATGCTACATGAAGAACAATTTCTCATCATAAATATATCAAAACACATTTTTTGATTTGAAATATGCATCTAATATGCTTCTATTTCCTAATATTTAGATTTTTTTAAACTTTCGGACTGAAAAATAGTTGTATCTCAGCCAAATATTGTCTTATCATAAGAAATCACTCATCAGTGGAAAGTTTTTTTGTAATCTCGATAATAAAAAAAGACCTTTATGACTGGTGTTGTGATCCATGGTTGAATTTAGCCCTATATACACAGTACATAGTGTTAATAAGTGTTTGTTCATACTTGGCAAGTTTGGTTGATATTGAAATAAGCTGTATTGCTAATGCTTTGGTATTGTGATTCATTTCAATAAGTGTGAACAGTGCTATATACAGTGCTCAGATATGAGTAAACCCCATTTTGAAAAAAAACATTTTTATCCATTTGAATATGGGTAATATATATTGGTGGATTTAAACAAAACAGATTTGTTAAAAATATATATTTATTAAAATTATATTTTAGTCACAGAACATCTTTAGAAATGTAAAGATAATACATTTAAATTCATGCAAAATATTGCAAAAAAGAAAAACACAAACTTCAAAATTTCAACAAAATTTTATTTTAATGCTATTTTTTAAATTTGTATTTAATATTTTTCTATAACATATAAATGTTATAGAAAAATATACATTGGATCAGTCATGGTTCAGAACCATTATTTTGTTAGATTAGCTCCAGATATGGCTTCAGTACTGACTAATCTACTGTATATGCATGAATATAACATTGTAAAGCATTCCACAAAAATATTAATTTAAATGAGAGGGGGTGCACTTATATATGCTGAGCACTGTACATTAAACAAGTGGATTGAGACTTGTCTTGATCTGCTTAAAACAAACTCTGGACTAGTTCGACTCAATGCGAGTGTGAATGCAACTACAACACAAGTCACGGTTCAGAACTCCTCTGTTGCACAAGAAAACCACTGTGACAGAGGATTTCTGCAAAGGAACTTTTTCTTTGGACTGAACAATACTCATTATCCCTAGAATGCCTATACCTTCAAGTTTACCTTAAATTGATAGCAAATTTAACTAATACTTACAAATATTTGCAACTAAGACAATAAACAAAACATGACAGTTTCTAACAGAAAACCAAAATAGTTTTAAAATAAAATACTTATAAATAAGCTTAAAAATGAAGTCAAAAGGTGAACATATAGGCCAATTTGTAATTACTTTAATGTAGTAGCACAAGGACCCTTTACATTTGGCAAAATTAGGTTCATTCATTTATTTATTTTCTTTTTGGATTAGTCCCTTTATTAATCAGGGGTCGCCACAGCGGAATGAACTGCCAAATTAGGTATGTTTGTGTTTTAAATGATAAAATAGTACATAGCATTCAGGATTATGAAACAGTACTAAAATATTTCATGCGATGAGTCCTTGTAAACCAGACTTCAAACATACAATAAATTTATTGTTTCTTTTGCATTTTGGTCGTAATTGTAGTCTTTTGGTTAAAATAAAAAATGGAAGTTGTTTATAAAAGTCATATTATAAGTAAAAAGAGCAATAAAATTCATTTCTTTTGGATAAATCTGATACAAAGTTGGACAGGCAGTGCTAATGCTTCAGAATGTGTCTAAATTTGGATGTGAGTGGGATGCGAGTCTGACATGCAGTGCTACTGGTGTGAAAGAAGAATGAGATATGAGCACTGACACTCAGATGTTTTTGCACACATTTTGCAAAGATACTGTGACAGAAAAAGTGTTTCTTACTTTCTTATATAAAATATTTAAAGTGATGTAAGTTTAAAGTTTTAGAGGGTTTTAATCAGTGTAATCAGTGCAAATCTGTCCTCAGAGGTTAATGTACAGTATGCTTCTTTATACACTAAAAAACATTGCTGCTTGTTTCATTTACTTATTTAAAATGAGTTGAAATATAATAATTCTTACAAGTTTTTAGGACAACTTAATTGTTTTATTTTCATTTTAGCTAATTTAAAAAAAAAGTTACCAGTACATGACTATATTGTTGTTGTTTTTGTTTTGTTTTTGTTTCGTTGCTTTGTATTTGTTATTTGTTGATTTTTTTCTTCTATTTGTATGATTGTTGCATATTCTAATTAAAAAAAAAAAAAAAAAGTTAACTCAATCGATTTGTATTGGGACAACATGAAGTAATTGTGTGGAACCCAGCATTTTTTATAGTGTACAGTCATGAAAGCTGTATACACACCATATGCAATCCTATCTAGCCCCAACAAAACAATCCCCAAATAAAACAATCAACATCTAAAAAAAAATATTACAAAATATAAAATATATACAAATACAGAAAAAAAACATATGCGTACAAATACATACACATACAGTTGAAGTCAGAATTATAAGCCTTCCTTTTTTACATTAATTTTCAATAGTAAATTTTCAAATTTACGCAGTATGTCTGATAATATTTTTTATTCTGGATAAAGTCTTATTTGTTTTATTTCGGCTATAATAAAAGCAGTTTTTAATAATAAAAAAACCTCTTTAAGGCTTTTAATTTAGGGATTAAAGGATTTCTATTTATTTACTTGTATTAATGTGTGTAAATTTATTTTTATTCAGTTTTTAAAATAATTTCTGTAACCTTATTGACCAATATGAAAATGTTCATGTGATTTATTTACAATACAGTTTGTTAAGTAATATATATATATATATATATATATATATATATATATATATATATATATATATATATATATATATATATATATATATATATATATATATATATATATATTTTATAAGAGACTTGCTTTCTTTTCCAATTAAGTGGATCTAATTGGATTTGCATGGTAAGCATTCAATAAAAGATATCACACATATCACAAATCCAATATATTTTTAGAAGGTTTGGCCTTTGAGAGATGAGCTCTGTGAACTGTTTTAAATTGTATAAAACTGAGTCTAGTCTACAAAGTGGATTTGTGCACATTGTCTAATACTGCACTGCAGTAGTCATCTTCAATCAAATTTCTCTTCCCAGGCCCTGATAGCTTTAATGTTATGAGAGTTATCCTTGACAAGATAATTGACCATATCTTAGAAATTATCCCACTCATATGAGTATTAAATTCAATGCATATTTTTTGCATTAATAAATGTTAAAATCGAAAATATATTTTTAAAAAATCCTAGCCATATTAAATGCAATGTAATAATTGAAATAGAACACACAGATTAGCTTTCATTATATTTGAAGTTCCAATCACAGTATGACAAGCATTGATGTGCTCAGCGGGTCTGCAGCCTTGACTCTGTTTGATTAACTGTGTTTCCATCTATTGCCAGGAGTCCAGCAGTGATTTACCGTGATCTGGACAAGTTGACTGATGGATTACAAACTTCCGCACACAGTCTATCCATCCACTGGGACAGACTGATCTTCTTTTCCTTCGTTTTCAGGGCTTCATTCAATTCAAGACTATGATGGATCTACTTTGAAACCAACCTTTTTTTTTGTTTAGCTTTTAATATCCTTTCATTTTTAGATTATTATTGTTTTATTATTTCATTCTATTATGTTACTCATCATCTTCCAAGCACTTGCATATCTTGTGTCAGACAGGAAAGACACAACTTCATTCACTTATTTTCCTCATCCATGATTCTTTTACCTTTACTTTTTACATAATACATTTGAATTGACTGTTTGGATATCAAGACCAGCATTGTGTCAGATCCCATATTTGTGGCGACTGTAACAGATATATGTCAGCCACTTGTAACCACATTGAGCATGACTTTGCATGGCTAAGACAAACAATGGACCTTTTGTATCTACAAGATTTCTAAATAGACTCTGTGACAGATACAGAAGTTATTATTCGTGACTACCAGAAGAACTTTTACCTTCTTGTGGTTTCAGTTACAAATGAACTACAAAGCCAGCTGGTAAATAGATTGTAAAGATTGAGTTCTGGTAGGAACGACACTCTATTTTTACATTGAGAAAACTTTGATCAAATGAGCACAATCTAATGAGCCAGGCATTGTTTATACCTCAAAACAATTGGTTTTGACAGCTATGTGGTGCACATGTATTATAGGTGATCCATGTTTTTGTTTCCTCCAGTCTACCAAATGGTATAAATTACCTGAATATTGTCTTAAGCACTTTGCTTTGTAAGTGTATGTGAGGATCTATAGGGAGTTTTACACATTTTGTCATTAGAATAATATGCATATGTTGTAAGAGAAAATTCTGTGTTGGGATTTTTTTTCCCTTCAAGGTGTCAACAATAATTTGGGCCATTCTGGAAATCAGATTTCCATGAACAATACTTATAATCATCAGAATATCTTTATTGGGTACCATAAATAAAATTACCTAAAATTGCTAGCAAATGTAACAAAAAATGAGACACAGAGGGGAAAAAACATTGAACATGCCAAACAAGCAGAATTGAGTGCATGTACAAGACATTAAAATAAAAACAGCTGAACATTGAACTATACATTTACAAAACAAAGTGTTCTTTGGGCTTAAAAATTACACTGTGTCTACACACAATGTTGCTTGTGTCGCATTGTGCTGCAACAGCTAGAAGCTTCTGCACTGGTGAATGTTTCAAATCTGTTTGTTCTTCGCTTCAGAAATAACAGGAGCACTCAAAGTACATCAGTGAAAAGAAAGCTTAAGATGTCCTGCCAGATCCAGTGATAATAAAATCACAGGTTTTACAACAGGTTTTATATCACCTTTGCACTATCTTCCGACAAATTATTGGCACATTTCGCCCTCTAGTGACAGTCACATTGACGTTTACAATTGGCCTTGGCTCATTTATCATGGTAAATGTAATACATTTCATGAATAATTACACATAACACGTGACCACATTGTGGCTGAAATAGGATAAAAAATTTTTACATGAACAGTGGCCCTTGTGTAGCTTTTTTGAGGAAATTACTTACAAAACACTTCAAATTATACAATTAAAATAAATATGACCGAAAATATATAACAGGTTAAAATATTAATTTAAAGTTGTTGGTTATGTCTAACAATATATTTACATTTTTTGTAACTTTTGGTAATAATAATAATAATAATAATAATTTCTTATATTTATATATCACTTTTCTGGATCGTTATAGTTTTTTTTTTAGGGGGGGGAATCTTCTGGTCCACCAGCGCTTTACAAATTTTTCGGGGTAGTCTTCTCATCCTTAGGGCCTACTCACACTATGCCATCCGTACCGTGCCCAGGCCCGTTTCCCGGATCGTTTTGAGAAGTGTGAGTGCGCTGAATCGGGCTCAAGCACGGTTCACTTGGCCGGCCCTGGCCCGGTTGGAAGAGGTGTGCCTGAGCGCGGTTCACTTGGGCTTTGGCGCGGTACGCTTGTGTGTGAGGGCAAAATGCGCCAAAGCCCGAAACTGAAAGCGAGACGTGACTTTTAAGGGACTGTTTCATATGGATTTATTAATCATTCGTACTGTTCAGTAAATGAAAACTGCCGTCGTTTATTAAAGACGCAAACCCCTCACTGCACGACAGCTGCGCGCCTTCAGCAGACATCCTCATTCTTGCAGCACGAGGGCTTTATGATTGTTTATGAGCGCCAAAAGTGGCGGATCTGTTCGACAAAATATCTGACTGCGTGTCCCCGCATCCCTAAGAACTGTTTGGCGAAATATTTGACGGCATATCAAAGACTGAAACGATATAACTAGAGAAATCTCCACTGTGCTGCTGAGTGAGAGAGCGCTTCTCACTGAACAGCCCAGCAGCGATGACGTAAGCGTGCCTAAGTTAGTTTAACATAGGACCCACACAAAATGCAGGTTGAGTGCCACCTGCTGGTCTCACTAACACCACTTCCGCAACACAGCTTTCCCATGGTCTCTTATCCAGTCACTGATCGGGCGCAGAGAGCTAGTTGCAGAAAGCTAGCTGCTGGGCAAATTTTTGGTAAAGTTTTTCTGTACAAATTCTGCCTAAAAATGTTGAATTAAGGTTCAACTAAAGCATATACAATCGAGTAACAAACCCCAGAGCTCAAAACCAAATCAGAATAAAAAATACAGTTTGCACATATGGCTAAAACTTCAATTTTACTACTCTCAGAAGTGATTTTTTGGAAACAGCAGAAAAGTGGCTTTATTGTCTTTAGTTGTGTTTTATAATGCTGCTTGCATCCATGTAGACACAGTGTAATTTTATAAAGAGTAATATTTACATCAACATTGAAATAGCGTAGTGATATATATGGAATATACATACAGTGCTCAGCATAACTGAGTACACCTCATTTTAAAAATTTATATTTTTATCCATTTCTCAGTGAATATATAGGCAATGTATTTTGTTGCATTTAAACAAAACAGATTTATTAAACAGGCATATTTATTAAAATAATATTTTAGCCACCAAACATATATAGACATCGAAAGATAATACAATTAAATTCAAGCTAAATATTGCAAAAATAACTTACAAAATGCTTCTATTTTTTGCTTTTTGCTTTTTGCTCTTTTTTAAATTTGTAATAATATTTTTTATAATATATAAATTTGGGTGCACAAGTTTTTAGACAATTATTGTAAGTTATTTAATTTGGTAAATTAGCTCCAGATTTGGCTTTAGTACTGACTAATCTAATGTAAAGTAAATGCAGAAATATAATATTGTAAAGCTTCCTATTAAAAAAAAATTGAATTTATAAGATAGATTGTGAAGGGTGTACTTACATATGCAGAGCACTGTTGTATATATTTGGACAATTCAGATGCAAAAGTGCTATTTGAATTTTTATTAACATTTCTCTCAGGCTCGTGTGTAAGTTCAGTTTTGTGGCAAAGACTTTGTTCTTATCAATGCATTTAAAGTGATATAAGTGATTGTAAACAAAGGAGATGAGGAAAAAAAAGCTCTTCAGACAACACAATATCCATTGTACAATGTGCAAAAACAACAAAAGCATTTATGAATCTACCTTTTTGCAGACATATGTAGCCAGTGCTCAAATATCACATTGGGGCAAATAATTGACATCAATAATAGGCTATACATTTTTTGTATAAGAATCAACAATTGTACTATTCGTTGTCATTTTGGCCTTGTTTACTAACGTTTTTGAGGTTTATATTGTTTTGTATTATAAAGATATAAAATGCTTGTTAGTGTGTGTAATGCTGCTTCTTATATGAAAACACTGCAGTTTTTAAAGCCATTATTATTATTCTTTGTGGTGAGATATTTGCATTTTTTTCTTAACTTAAATATAATTCTATCATCACAGAAATAAAATCAGTAGTCGTTTCCTAGTATTAAAACTTAATTTTGCTGCTAAAGAGAAAGTGTCAATATGGAAGGAATGAGAATAGTGCAACAAAAACTGTGTAGGAGGCTCAAGGAGAGACAGAGACAGAGAAAATCAGCAATATAGGTCACTTGAAATATGCGATCTGCATTTAGATGGAAACACAGAACAACACTATACATGATCCTTAACATTGACAGCCATGTAATTCAGTTTACCTTCCTGAAAGACGACAGCTCAAATTTAGAGTTGTGCTCAGCAGATTTGAGAATTGAAACTGCTTTGTGCCTTTAGCTGTTTGCTTCAGGGCAGAGAAAAGTGTGCCTGAAATTCGAAATGGTGTTAATACACTATCATAATCTCATTAACATGCCTTGAGTTATTTGTTTGCGTATATATTTGCTTTCTGTTGCCTTATATGCGAAATGTCCTTATGCAAACAATGCCTTTTTTGTCCTTGCTGGACTTTATGGTTTGCGCTTTGCTTGTAAATACAGCAAATGTGAATAAAATCTTTTTTAGTATGTTTCAGACTCACTGATTTGTGTTGCGCAAGTATGTGTGAGAATGTGTGATCGCATTATGACAAAACTCACACCGTTTTATTGATGCTGACCTAGGCAACACGGTCTCCTAGAAACAGTCGCCATGGCAACCCCTTCATCTCTTCAGAGTTAAAAAGCACTGCATTTTTAACCAACACATATTGTCTGTTTCTCCTTTCTCGCTTTGGCTTTTTTTTTTTAAACACACAGATGCAGATTCACATAGAAACGTACTGTATTTTTTGGCCTTCATAAATAAAAATAATAGGATTCATTGTACATCTCAGTACTGCATCAAACGTCTTATAACGGATTGTTATTACTTCTTAATAAAGAGCAAGTATGAAACAATTTCAAAGTTTTGAAAATTACCACACTTTAGTATAAATAATAATTATAAAAATAAATGTTTAAAAAACATTGATAAAATTACAAGTATTCATTCATTCATTTTCTTTTCGGCTTAGTCCCTTTATTAATCAGGGGTCGCCACAGCAGAATGAACTGCTAACTTATCTAGCATATGTTTTTTTACACAGCAGATGCCCTTCCAGCTGCAACCTATCACTGGAAAACATCCATACACTCTCATTCACACCAACACTATGGACAATTTAGCTTACTTAATTCACCTATATCACATGTCTTTGGACTTGTGGGGGAAACCGGAGCACCTGGAGGAAACCCACACAAACATGGGGAGAACATGCAAACTCAAAAACACTCACTGGGCCACCATGCCTATATGTCTGACCAATTGTAAATTATTAGAAAAGAATTAAACTCATGACACTCACAACAGCTCAAAAATATTTACATCTATGAAGCTGGCATATTTATTTTTAACAAATCAACTTAAATATTACTGACATTTGTTTTAAACTAAAAACATGTTTTTACCTATACATAAACATAGTTTTAGATATTTAAAACTATTATTATTAGTATTTATAACTTTTTTTTTACAGGAACCCAAAAATAATGATACAAAAAGTATTTTGATACCTAAAGTTATTCCATTCACACCGAGTACTAAGCAAACATGTCTTGAATATGTAACATTTTGTAATGGTTTTAACTTAAATAAATAAATAAATAAATAAATAAATAAATAAATAAACAAATGAATAAATAAATCAGGAAAACACCGAGTACTTTTTGGGTCTATATTCTTAGATACAATAAGCTGCCAATTAATATTTCGAAAATGTTGGTATGCTCTTACTATTGCTCTGTAATTTTCAGAATGCAAACAACATTCTGATGCTTTCTGATTTTTTTATTTTTTTGTTTAAATATAAACAAAGTTTAAATATATTTGAGAGTATATTTTGTTATTACTGCAAATTTACATATATAATATCTACATAGAGCGTGATAAAGCCAGATGTGGTGTCAAACGGACAAGAGAAAAATTCTGCTGACATTGTTATACATGTTTGTGCCACTAGTAGGGACTGTTTAGCAAGCATTTTAAAACTTGACACTGCAATTGCAGATCTGTCTGACAGTCTCGCACCTCAGCCCCGCAGTGTCTGCTGCTATGTCTGTGTGGCTTTCGTTGCACGTAATATACCTACTTCCTTGTAAACGCCGTTTCAAAGACCGAAGTAAAACATAATTATAATTCAAGGTGATTGCGATGTCTTATCTCACAGCTCTGAGATTTCCCTATGAGTTCTGTATGTATGTTTCCCATTTTTAAGTTTAGATCTCAAAGTTTTCTGACTTTTCCACCCACATTAGAGTTTGTAACTCGCTATAAGGTTCCTCAGAGTGCTGACTTCTACAATCATAATTCATAGTTTGTTATAGTTGTAGTTTTTATCTTTTTAAAGTAATTGCAAGATAAAAAAAAATTGAATACTGGAAGTTTTACAATTTTATAAAAAAGTCGCCCTTTATTATTATTATTCTTAT